>NC_142524.1:24216357-24336357 GCF_964205215.1 Stylophora pistillata
TGAGAGCCGACTTTAAAAACCGAGGAACTCTGTTTTCATTGAAGGCATTTTCCTATTTCCAGAGGTTTTATGGAAAAATTGATTTTTGAAATTTTTTAGGGGGTGTACCAAGTTTCTGGAGGTTGTTCTGTAAAAGAAAAGCGGCAAGGAAAAGGACGCCTCGAAGCAACAGAATAGGAAATCAACCATGCGAACGACTCAAAATCCGTGTTTCCACGGCAAAATCTAGCGCATGCGTATACGTTATTCAGCTCTGTCGCACTTGGCCAGGTCCAGCGGCCAGGTCACTCAGTAAACATGGCGGCTGTGGAAGAGCCCACAGGTGGAAATTCAAGATTGAGTACCAAGGAAAAAATTGAGCGAGGAGTCGCCCTTAAAGCGGTGGGGAACGATTATTTCAAGAAAAAGGACTACAGGAATGCAATGAAAAGTTATCATAAGGCATTACTGCACGTGAAAGGGCTTATCGATCAACCGTTTCTAATTGGAATGGAGTCGATCGTCAAAGACATTGCTGACGAAGATAAAGAAACAATTTTCCAAGTCCAGTTTAGCTGCTACAACAACTTAGCCGGTAGCTTGAAGTTGATTTTCTCTCTGTTCGAAATGTCCCCCCTAAACACACTGAGGCCTGTTTCAATCTTAATAATATAAATGAAAAAATTACTCAGTTCTGATTGGTTAAGATAAATGCAGTTTTCAGGTAATTCGGTGCAGAAGAGAGTTAATTCGATGCAGAAAAGGGTTAATTCTGTACAAAGAAAGTAACAAACCAGACATTCTAATTGGTCAGAATGATTGGTCAATGATAATGTCAAGGTCAATGTCACTTGCAGGGTTTGATTAAATTATTTTTACATGTGATGCATGTGCTTTTCTTCTGCATAATTATGATAAGCTACTGTGTATTTTTTCATGTATATTATTAATACATAATCACATGATTTTTCTCATGCAATTTGGAATAAATAAGCACTGGTAAATCCTTTCAAAGACCACAAACTGCACTTGCCCTGACACTTACGCAATTTTGTTAGTCTTTGAAAAAATTTATTCATGCTTATTTACACCAAATTACACTGAAAATCATGTGATTACCTATACTAATTCAGTTTTATGAATTCATGCCCTTCCTAATTTCATGTCTGGAAAATTTCTAGCTTGTTTACTCAAAGACAGTCGCTGGGATCGGACAGTACACAACTGCAATGAGGTAGGAGAGTTAAGAGTTAATTCTATTCCATGACGCATTAGACGACAATTCAAAGGCATAACTAATTCATTATTGGGGGTGCAAGTCACATTGCACTTTGTTAAAGTAAATAGGGACTTAAAGCAAACCACGATGACTATGGCAATGAGAACGTGGAAAAACAATAGATCTAATTGGCAGAACAATTGCCCAGCACGTGCGTTTTAAAACTTTGTACATTTCTTAGCTGTCCTTTGCAAAACAACAACGTGAAATCACCAAAATTTGCATCATCTGCGAAGCAAAACCGCGGTGGCAAATTATTTAAATTTGGAACTCAAGGCTACTTTTATGCGTTATGTTGACTTTGAGGTCTGGCACCCTATGAGATGGTAGACACATGCAGCCATTTTTGAAATGCTAACTAAAAGTAGAAACTCATTTTTTAATCAACGTCTTCCATGGCATTGCCATCCTGACTGCTTAAAGTCCGTAATAACTGATGATATCTTACATAGTAGTTAGGCACTCCGCTTAATTGGGGTAAAGCTTAAGAAAGTCTTTCATACTAGCATTTGGATAGTGTTATCCCACCTTCAAACAATAGGGGCCTTTACGGTAAACTTAATTTTTTTTTTTCAGAGAATGATGCATGGGACTGTGTATTAAGTATTAAGTTTTTCTTATGAACATCTTGTAGGCCCTAAAGATTCAACCATCGAATGCCAAAGCCTTGTTTAGACGAGGCCAATCCTACTTTCATCTGAAAGACTTTGAGAAAGCAGAAAGAGACTTAAGAGCTGCAGAAGAGTTGGAACCTGAAGGTGCAGTCTGCCATTAAGCCAGAGTAAAAGAGTAACTTAGGATAGTTTTTGACTTATCCTGGGGTTGTACACAGCACAACGCAATCCCACTTTAAAATTTGTGTGCTAGGAGATGGTCCTTTTATTTTTTTGAAAATATAAATTTCTTGCTATGTTGTAACATTTAAGTCTGCACTGTGACCAGTTGGCTCTTAAGGTAGAGAAATACAAGATACAAAAACCCTCAACTTGTTGCACAACATTGCTTCATTGCAAGAGCAAAAAAAACATTTGTTGCGGGTTGAAGAAAGTTGTTGTGAAAAGTGGAGTGCATGTCTACTTTGAGCAACAAATTCTGTTGCACATTTCTTGTCAATGCAAAACTTGCAATGAAACAACGTCACATGACAAGTTGAGGGTTTTTGTATCTTGTATTTCACTGTCTTAAATCCTGTCTGATCACTGACACACTAGTACAGGAAAGTAGAAGTGTTGATGAATATTTAGATCATAGTATACTTGAGAGCAAGAAAATACATGTACGAAGGAAGAAGGAAAAGAAAACATTAGCAGTCACAAGCAATAACTTTCAACTCCCAGAGGTGATTAGCATGTACCCTCTCCCTAAGATAGCCATACATAATTATGCAGATGTTTTGGTCTGCACCACACTGTTTGTTTCGTTTGTATTGACAAATGTAGTCAGAGTTATTAAGGGTAAAATTATGTAGAGAAAGATATCTGAAGGGAAATAAGAATTTTTATTACACGACTCGGGCAGTCAGAGGGCCAATAATTAAAATCAACCAATCAAAATGCTCTATTGCCAGTCAATATTCTCTAAGTATTGGACTGGGCACTGTCCCGAATGGTCCCGAACGACACCGCTCTTGTGTCCCTTTGAACTTCAGTCGTATAATAAATCTCTTATTAACCAAGCTTGTTCGGGTCCGTACTGGAAGAATATCGGCCCGAGGTCTTGGCAGTACGGACCTCGCTGTGCTCGGTCTGTACCGTCAAGACCTCGGGCTGATATTCTCCCAGTACAGCCCTCATGCTTGGTTAATAAGATATATATTTGAGCCAGCAACAGGTTCCAGTTATTGAGGGTTTGAGTCACTGAGGGTAAAATGGCAGTAAATTATGATGGAATAGTCCTTTTTACAGTTGTGGGCTTGGTGGCCAAGCCTTTGAACAGGAGTGAGGCTAAGGGTGACCCTGTTGTGATAGAGACCTGTATCTACTCAGCATCATAACAAAGAAATTTGCATTTGAAATGCAGCAACATCTCTATCGTAACAAGGTCACCCTTAGCCTCACTCCTGTTCAAAGGCTTGGCCACCAAGCCCACACTGTAAAAGGGACTATTCCAGGGGAAATCAATTTTGGTGCGAGTTAGGGTGTGGTTAAGTTAGCAAAGGTTCACGTTATGGGGAATTGACTGTAGTTCTTAAGGTATTGGCAAGTGTCTCATTCTTAGTGTTTTCTTTCTTCTGTCTTCATTAGATTCAAGTATAAAGAAAATGTTGGCATCTCTGGATGAGGAGTTGAAGAAGATAAGAGAAAGAGAGAAAAAGATCTATGCAGGAATGTTTGATAGGCATACCAAACCAGAATAGAAATTTTTTGTCAAAAGTTTTCATAAATGCAGTGTTTGATAACATTCCATGAACTGTATATACTATTATGGCTACAAAGACCTATTTTTGAAAAAAAAAGTATTTAAAGTTGTGAAGTCTTTCAAGTTTTCTAATTTTCATTATTAAAGATCATTATTTGGATCCGAACTGAAGATTCAGTTTTATTCATTTGAAGTTGTTTGGTTTAAAAGGATTAAGAAAAGGTTGAGCGGTGTCCTGAGGAAAATAAGCTTTCTCTCATTAATTCCTTACAGCATTTTTGACCCTCTGCCTTTGAGTCATTTCTGTGACAACATCACTCCAATAGGTAATTAGTGTTAATACATGAAGGTATCTCCTGCTTTAAGCTCTTCCTTTTTAACTCATTGGGGTGCCAGCATCAAAATTCTCCTTACAATATCACTACCAAATCCAGTGCTCTAGTTTTGACAATAAAGGAAATGATTACCAACTGAAGCTCTTGCTTGCTAAACAAATTCTCCTTGCCAGTACCATGAGAAATACACAATAGATCAGTGTGGAGAAAATGCCCAAAGATGCTAGTGTGTACAAGATTTGAAGGAATCTTACTTGTCTGACCATAACTTCCAAGTGATGCAAAATGCAAGACAGATATACAATCAGTGCATTATAAGTAAAAGCAGTTTTATTATGAGAGTAATAGCTCATTATGAAATTGCTGGGGAACAAGATCTCAAAACAATACATTCATTGCTACATGTAGTTTAAACCTACTAAAAATTTACTTCTTGTCTGCATGAAAAGGCACTGGTGATACTTCAAAAACCTAGACTACAATTTACAGGTTGACAGAGAGAACAAAAAATACCAAAGTTGGAAAGATCATTAACAACCACACAGCATATCAGACTTACTGTTTCCACCAATTTGGACTTTGCCAAGTTTAAACTTGTAACTGACAAAATTGAATCAACAAAGAGAATAGAATGATGTTCAGCTACTTTTCTCCATGGAAAAAAGGCAAGCATTGATTGATGGCAGTCTTTTTTGGTATTTAAGCTGCTTACTTTATGTTCTATTACAGCAATACGCTAATTTCCTCTTCATTTACCAGTGCAAGTTATCCCTTCAAATGTTATTGAGGACCCCATTATCTTTGCTATGGGATGGTCTTAGGTTCTTCTCTTCTAAAAATTTACCTACTTACACTAAAAAATTCCACATGTATGAGCTGACACAGACACCATGCAAGTTATTGCATTTTCTGAACAAGAAATGTGAAGTGGAGAAATAAAGTGGATGCAAAGGGCAAGGGGTTGTAAACTTTTTCTTTCCAATGGTTCTTTTTTAATCTGTTCCTATTAAGTAACCTCTGCATATAATTTTGAGCTAAAAACTCAGGTTTATGCTCCATTTCTCAGTACAGGTATAAAACCCCATCAGTTTCACACAAACCCATCTACAAATGCGTTGGCTGACAAACAACCAACACACTACCGACGAGTTGGTAAGATCAACGAACATGTCAGCTATTATGTAGGCCTACACACTACCAATGCATTAGAAGCAGGATCAACCATTTCCCTGTGCTCCCCACCCACAAAAATTACCCAGAATACATGTACCTACAGGCCCTACTAAATCTCAAGTAAATCTGAGTCCAACAAAGACATACAAACAACACACAGTTTAGGTCACCATTACATGCTCAAAGTAAAACAATGCCAAGTCATACAGAAACTCTAGTCAGAAGTATCGCATCCCCCAACAAAATGTTCGTTTCATTCCTTCCCAGTAGTACTGTTTCCATCCACTTTTTGTGCGCTCAAAATCTTCCTCAGGGATGCCTGACTGTACTAAGGTCAACTCTGTACGGTCATCTTTCTCATCCAAAGTGATTTTCACAGTGGAATGGTGTCCTTCAGGCCAGCTCTTGAATCTCCACAGCATAACAATCTTTTCCTCTGAAACCTGAGAAATTGCAACAAACTTCTAACCCTTTCATTCCAAAGATCTCAATATTATTCTCCTTACTGTCTACCATACTATTCTTATGATATCAGTTCTGAGAATTTGGTTTTGGGATCAAATAATAATCTCCTCATTGATACTTTTCTTTATTCTCATCACTTGTCTACTTTGATTTTGTATTGATATTGTATGGAGAAATTCTGTTTTGGTCACTCATGGGAGTTGACCAGTGTCGCTATCAACAGAGAAATTCCCAAGACAATTTTGTTTAAGTTGCTACAACTTTCACAGTAACAGCAAAAATCCTTTTTGACTAACCAATTCCTGGAATTTTCCTGACACATTGCCATTAAATAGCACAAATGTTCCCCCACGACTAGCATCCACTTTTACTGAGCTCTGGGTAAAAGCTTCAAGTCTCTGTAGACATGAAACAACAGATACCAGGTTATCACTTAATGGCCATTGCTTGACAGGTTACATCATGAGCTAAAAAACGGGGTAAAGTACATCGAGTTGGGGCTTACTGGCAAACTCATGGTGTGAAATAAATGAACGTAAAAACTAACAAAGTTTATGTTGGTGGACTTAATTTTTTTTACTGACAATAAGTTGCTACCAAAAATACTGTTTTTAGTTGTGAGACTAGAGGACAGAATTTATAAGCATCATTTTGGAAAACACAACTTTGAAGGTCACGTACTTTTTCTGTGAACTTTACCAGCTAGCTCTAACTTTGTGATACTTTACACTTGATTGGTACGTAAAGATGATGCCAGTTCTTGAACCTAGTGGCCCATCCAGCTGGAGCTTATCCCAGGGCTTGACACTGACTTTTCAACCTACTAGCCAAGTGGCTAGTGACAATTTAGATGTTACAACGATTTCAGTTTGTTTACTAGCCAAACTGGCTAGTGGAAATCGAAAACCTCAGGCCAAAACTGAACTTCTACTAGACTGTGGCTAGTTGGATACCGTTACTGTTGAGCCCTGTTATCCTGGTTTCTATAACACGAAGAGAACAGGAGCAGTACTCCCCATCTCTGCCCCCCTCCCACTTTGATGGGATATCAATCCTTTACAAGGTTACCTCCTGGGATTTCAGCAGGCTCCTCTGGCCATTCACTGATATCCATCTCCAGGGTGAAGAGAGGTACTTTTGAAGTAAAGTGTTTATTAACTTCAAGTTTTATGTCTTGTTCATAAATTCAGATGTTTATGAGTAGTGTATACTATTTGGTTTATTGAGTTATGTCTGTGTGTTAGTTAGAGACGCTTCTCTTGTCTGGTATGTCCAGTATATATTACGTACATCACCTGTTGTTCTGTTAGTGCTGCATATAACTCTTCTGCAGTTGTGAGAAATTCTTGCTTCATGGTCAGCTTTTTGGTAGCGATGGGGCAGCCAACCTTGCTTGTATCAGCTAAATGAATGAGAAGAAAACATCTGCCTAGCTTGTAGAAATGATAAACAACCTAATATGACTTGTAAAGAGATTTGACCCAATGGAGTGGGGAAGGATACTTAGATGGTCACTATAAGGGAAAAAACACTTCTGTCGCTGATTTTCAACTACCAGAATCAAAAAAATGAAATCAGATATTTACAAATTGCATTAAATATTTTGTTATAAATTATGGTAACAGATAAAATTGGCATAGTGTATTGCTGCTAAAAATAAAATTGGTCAATCAAGTAAAGACAAGACCCAGACATTTACATCTTGATGGCAAAAATATATATTTACAGGACAATAAAATATGTAACCTCACTTCCCAGTATTTCATCAAGTTCCCGGTAGGATTGATGTTATCCATCAATGCCATGTCAATAGGGGAACAACGGGACTAAAACAAAATGTCTTTATAAACAAACAGACAGTCAAAGACTGCATGTGGCTGGCTACTGGTATAGCACAATTTTTGATGCATTGGAAAGAATTAGAGATTGTATAATGACACTTGAAGGTAGTGTTGCAGAAAAAAAAAAAAAAAAACCTGCTGCATCCTACACGTTTAGTACCCTGTTCCACAAGAGAAAGATTGTTTAAGGATATATTGTCTAATTGACATTCAACCAATAATTAAATGGTAACAAATAATCATAAACTATTTGTAATCATGATAACAATAGTAATATGATAATAACTTAAAAGGGACTAGCTCAAAAGCCTCATAGTTCCCATATCCTCTGGGTTCCAACAATGATTGCCTATGCTTTTTGAATTTTGCCTGTTAATTGGGGATGTTTTTTTTTTTATTATTATTTTATTGCAATCCATTGGATGATGTTATCAACCCTTAGAACAACCTACATACATGTATATATTGGTCGAAATATCTCTTTCATCTTTAATAAACCTAATAATTATACTATTCTCCACAGAGATAGAACACTGAATTCATGTGAATACATGTATATTGACTTACTGTCATTTTTATTTGTATCCCCTGAACTGGCAGAGGTGTTTTCAGCTGGTTTGAGTGTCTCACTTTCTTGATTGTTTGGAGATGACCTCTGCAAGGCTGGGCTGTCCTTGGAAGGCAGAATCATTCCTTGACTGAATTCTGCATGGGAACGAAAAATGCAGATATATGAATCATATAGTAATACCTTAACAAAATGAGAATGAGGGACTGTGGCTTACCTACTTAACTTTGAAATACAGCTAAAAACATTGTAATACATTTAAAGCCATGTGCTAAAGAGAGCAATGAATGAAACACACACATACACAAATCAACACAGACTGGCAGACAGTCAGAAAGACAGACAAGCTTGCAAACAATTCTACTGGGTGTAATAAAATAAGCTGGGCTTGTTGATCAATTAAAATATGTAATTTACAATATGTGTAAGAAGCAAGAACCTTGTTTGAGTTCCTTAATATACTGCCCCAACTTCTCCCTGATCAGACCTGTACCAACAGATCTTATAAGTTGTTTTAACTTGAAACTTGCTTCTGACTCCTTGTCAGTTGTCACTAACACCTGCAGATGCAAAGCAAGCTCTGTCACAAAGTATCCAATTAGTAATAAATTGTGTATGTACACAGCTGAAACTCCAAAAATCCTCATGAACCTCTATTGTAAACAAAATCCTAAAACCATTTCACAAACACTATGTAAGAACATTGCATATAGCTTTCAAATGCTTGCGACAGTTTTTTCTTAATCATCATCACCATCATCACCACCACCACCACCACCACCATCATCATCTTCATCATCATTATAATTATCATCATTTTAACAACTGCATAACTAAAGTTATGATTATTATTAATAAACATTACTACTATTCCAATACTATTTTAATTAACTCACGTTTAATTCATCAGCATCATTTTCTTCACTCAGATTTGGAATCTCTATTTTTCCTTTCCACACTTTGTCATCATCTTTAACAGTTCCTGAGCAAGTGGGTGACAATCAAAAAAAAAGTTAGCCTGCCATGGCTTACAGTAAAAGATAACAAATTTTACTTAGATACGGCCTCTGTAAACAATTTATCATACAATGCAGTTCCATGAACTAACCTGTCCATTCAAGTGTAATGACCCATTCATAGAAAAATATTAGTTTTGCTTTTCTGTTGCTAAAAAGAGAAAGGACAGCAGAAGTTAAGTAAACATCTCAGCACCAGATGAAATCGAGGCCTGAGCAATGCATGGACTTACTTGGCGTAGGCTTCTCCATCAATTTTGGTAACCTCAGTTATTTTAACTTTTCCTAGAAGATAAATAAAAAAAAGCAAATTATACTTGTCAAGAAAAACAACATCGTCATGTGAATATGAATTGAAACCATCATTCTCCGTGAATTTTGGTAAATGACAATTTTGAACAGCAGCGCCTCAGTTGTCTCAAAGAAGATATCACAAGTGAAATGCAAGCTTTTTGAATTTTTTTTTTCAATGTTGGTTAAATAAATTCTATCGCCTCACTTGATGTTGTCAAACAACCTTGACGAAAATTTTGTCAAGGTTGTTTGACAACAAGAGAAATTATTTCTCTTGTCTGTTGCAACAACACGACTATTAAACTGAATATATATATGTATATATATATAAAATTATATAAGTAACACGATCACTATAACACGGCTCCGTTTGCTTTTGCTCTGTTTTGAGCCAGTGATCACTATGCACATAAGCTTAAAATTCTCCGAAGAAGCCGAAAGAAAGCAGTTCCGATTTCGTGACTAACATTTTCATCACAAACCTATTATAGGTATTACCTTCATCTGTTTCGATTTCTAAATCTTTTAAAAGCGTCTTTAACCTTTCTTTGGACCAAGGAGTGGCATTCTTTTCGGTCCTATTGGACAATGAGTAAGGAAAAAAGAAGCAAAAGCTTGATCTGTGCATTTATCACAGGAAAAAAAATAGATTTTCATGTATCTGGTGTCAATATTATTAGCTAGCCACGTGCACTTAAAATCTAATGTTGTACGACATACAACATTTCACAAAGTGCAATTTCTTACCAGTGCCAGTTATTTACATTTTTGGCGTCAGCTCTCTCTTCTACGATCCATCTAGGATCCCCTTCACCCCATTTAGCCATTCTTTTCTGAAGGGAAAATGGTAAAAACCGACAAGGCCGGTGTTGCCCCACAAACTTTTCGTTTCCTCGCTAAGTTACGTCAAGGAGCAAGTTTCAGACTTGCGCAATTGCGTCACGGAACAGTGTGCCCAGCCCCTCGCTCAGCCGTCAGGCCGTCCTCGTTCCTTTAATTTAATTTAATAATAAGTTCTTATATAGCGCATTAAAATTGAACTCTATGCGCTTTACAATTAAAATTAACAAAATTTCAATAAAAATCCTGTACATGCTTAGTTGCCAGATTACTCACGTGATCTGGCAACTAACATGTAAGTTGCCCTATCTTTAGTTTCCAGATCACTCACGTGCACGTTAATTATCCATCATGGCGGAAGAAAACGGCCTATATGATCTGAACGGCAAGCCGGAAATGGTGAATGGCAGTTTACAGAACGGTGAACCCGATGAAGACGAAAAAGGTTATTAATATATGGAATAGTGAATAATTTTAGGAACAGGAGGATTCTTTTCATGCACTGGTGTAGGTTCTGGATCAAATTCTAAAATTTAATGTGACGAGCACTTTCAATTTCGGTTTAAGATGAAAAGTTGCGTAGAACTTCTTTAGCAGCTGATTTAACATCGGAGTTGAGAGAATGAAGTAGTTCTTCATCTACATTCAGTAGATGGAACTTTGCATCTACACCTTTGTACTATCAAAAATACAAAAGTCAGAATTTCAAGATAATGTCGGATCACGACAATCGTGTCACTTTCGTCCTTAGAGTGGCAAAGTTATAAAACGATAACTGAAGGAATGTAAACTCACAAGGCTCCATCCAAGAGGCCCATCTCGTCAGAGCTTATCCTGGTTTCCCAAGCGTGAAGCAACCAGGAGTACTGCGAATTCCCTTGCACGAGATACCAGCTTATTTCACAGCTACCCCAAGCAGTTTTTCAGGTCTCCCCACTTGTTGGATGGTACCCAGTTACACTCCTGAGTGAAGAAAGGCACTGTGAGAGTACTCTTTCTTGCCCAAGAACACAACTCAATGATCCCATTCGGGCATGAACCCACCTTGCTTGAATCTAAAGTTCAGCGCACCCATTATTAAGGCCATCAGCTGTCCAACAACAGGAGGCATAGGGCCTCCAGATTACAGACCCCTAAGGGACCCTTACCTTATCAATCAATACATATTCAGTGCTGTTTTTTTTTTTTTCAACTTTTAACCTTTTTGCTTCAGAATATGAAGCCCTTGATCAGGAGCTGGATCAACTTAATTCTTGTCTTGACAAGTTGGAGAACTGGAACGATTCCCTTCGGAATAGGATGAAAGATATGCTTGAGACCATGCAAAAAACAAGAGTAGAGAGACAGATACAAACCAACCAGGATGATGGGCACAATGGCACACAGCCCTGATTACATCAATTTAAGTATCGCTGCGGGTTGTTTTTTTTTTTAGAAGAATTTTGTAGAAAATTATTGTAGAAATGTTATGGATGATAAGTTGTCCTGAGAGTGATTCAGTAATTATCTCCTAGATATTGGAACTGCTTCTTCTGACGATATACTCACGACTCACTTTCAACTGAATAAACTGAACAATTTTACTCTGACTTCTCTTAGTTTTTCAACTCTATTTCTCCATGTGCTTTTTTCTTTTATCCCATAATGTTTTTCTTTCATTCCGTAGCCTCCGCGGCTATCCTAGCTAGGGATGCCTGACTAATCTTACGATTAAGCATAAACAAACAAATTAATATGGCTTAAACTTAACATAATCTCAACATAGACTCAATTTTCAAAAATACAACTGTGGACATTTTGAGATATTTAAGCATCATTCTTTAGTATTTGATGAGCACTTGCATGCCATTGAGACACTTTTGGAATATTGTGTCGCAAATATTTACTGGATCTTTCTCAATACTGAGATTAGAAAATTCAAGTTAAAATCATGGTATCTTGATAGGTACCTTGGTACATGAAACTCTGTAGAATTCAATCATATAATTACTATCTATTATTTTAGTTAGATGCATTTTCATCAAGAAGTGTAACAAGTCAATTAAAGGTAATCACCAATGTGTGCAACATCATTTTTTATTACATCACTTGCAGTGCCCATGCATGGGCAAGATGAAGCGAATCCTGTGTTGTGATTGGCTACCCAAGCAGGCAAGATGGGCCTGTCTTGCCCACTCAGGATTGCCTGCATTGATCCTGCGCTTGAAAAAAAGCTGAATTAGAACTACTTTCATATTTCTTGGACAATTTCAGCGATGGAAACACAAAAAGCAGCAGAAGATAGTTAGAACAGAAATGATTCTTGAGAGTTTGTTTTGCTACAAACACAGTTGGCTTTCTTTCCTGACTCTCGAAGTAAACAAGTCGTTCTTAATTCTTAATAAAGGGAAATCTTTTTGTGATATAAATACTTTTTAAACCAAGCTTGTTCAGTTAAGATGGTTGGATATTAGCCTTGTTCTTATTTCACATTTTTATGGACCTTGACTTCATCTTGGTCCATAAAAATGCAAAAAAAGAACTCTGCCAATATCCAACCATCTTGACCTCATGCTTGGTTAATAATGCATACGTCCAAGCATGGTATGGTGTAGTACGTATCTGAATAATGGTGATGTCGGATCTAGGGTAGCTTTAAGTGTTTATGCAACCCCCTCCTCCGCACAGACCTCTTGGTGTGTTTACCAATGCTCTGAAACTAATATTTCTTGGATAAAGACTGGATGGTGTATTACTGCTCAACTTCAATTATTAAAGATTTACTTGCCTTGAAAAAGGGGACCAGAAAGCTGTTAGGTACTGTTACACAAGTGTACAGTGTTGCATTTCCAGTGGACCGGAGCCAGCATGTGGTGTTGTCTATGGGAGTTTGCCAGTTAAACCAGAGTGATGTCATTAATTAGATTTGAAATGACTTTGTTTAGTGGAATTGATGGTACATCACTCACAATGAAAACTACGAAGGAAAGAGCTGATTTTCTGTGTCAACACGGCGGGAAATTACAATACTAAAACGAAATAATATCATACAGCAGGAAAAACAAGACAGATGGGAACAGAAACTACTTACATCTTATCTTAGCTCTGGCTGAGTGCTAAAGAAAAAAGAAAACTCCTAGATTCTCCCAAATACTCATCTCCTGCAACATGTGACTCCCAAACCAAAAGCTTGACTTACTTAAAAGACTATACCTAGTTATTGAAACAATGATGTTGGAAATTCACAATTAGCAAAATCAACTTAAACACAAATTGAACAGAAATGATAACGATAAAAGGCTTATTCATGTGAAACACACACGGTAGCACCCTTTATGGTTAAAAATCACAAGAGAAGGAATTGCTACTGGAAAGGAAATTTTTTTTTTTTTTTTTTTTCAGAACATTTGACTCCTCACCCCCAATATGCTTATAAACCTTTTTGACTTAATGAGAAGGATTCCATAATGAGAAAAAAAAAAAAAAAAAAAATGAAAGCATAAGCGTTTTCTAGTCACCTCTTAGAATCTCGAGTAATTGTGTTCCCTCAACCTCCCCCTGGGGTTCTGGTTATTATTACCCAGGAATCTAAGGGAGCTATATTTTGAGTGAGGTCGAGGCTGGTAAAATCAAAATGGCGCGAGAACATGGCGTGAATACTTCCTATATTTCAGCCATAAAAACTTCAAAAAAATACTTAATTATTTTTGTATCGCAAATTTTTCCTCTCTTCTGACTAAGAAAATGTCAGAATGCTGCAAAGAACTTCTATCAATTGTTGATAAATGTAAGGTTTGACTGAATTCAACAAAAAAAATGTCTATTTCACTGCGTTTTTTCGCCAATGCCAGACAGTTTTTAGGAGTGTCTGACTGAAATTTTCTGTTGTCAATTTAGATGACTTGGAAAATCCTGAATTTGGAAAAGACGATGTGACAGAGTTAGTTTCGTTTGTCCTTTCGTGGCCACAACGGTATGTAAACCCGCAACTGCGAGATTGTTACGTGGTAAAGACTGGCCATAGCGGACTAGCTCCATGCATGAAAGTCTACTTATTTTTCTCTTTTCTCTCAGGCAATGTAGGTGCATTTTCCGAGATCAGCTGTATTTAGCCCGCTTGGAAGATCTGCTTCAGCATCTTTTGAAATGCGCTATCGATCTTATATGCGAGCTTCGTGTTCCCGCTGTCGAAGATGAGAAGAAGGAAGGAACTGAAATTAGCGAAGATCAAAATAAGGTGGATCAAAACGAGTGGTCACAACCAGAAAAGGAGAGATTGTTCCTTGCTGTGGGAAAAGTATTTCAGCTGCCTCTTCCTTTCTATCAAGTGCGAAAGATTCATCTTTTGCGACAGGTTTGTTGCATAAAGTTGTGCGATTTTTTGAAGTAAACCTCTTTGGGAGGATTTAATTTCTAAAACGAAGCTATCTAAACAGCTTATATTGTGGGGTTAAGTAGTGTGTTAGCGAGCTTTTTAATCGCACTTTCAGCAGTCATTTCGAAAGGATTATAGATCCCATCCTCTTAAACACGTTTTGTGTACGTATACTATATATGGTCGGTCAACAAAAATTGTCTCAGGAAAGTTTGATGATCATATGTAACTTTTTAGCAACTTTGAACCTCGCACGTGTGCGGATCACAGGGTAAAATGGTATGATCTTTCTCATCTGCACTTACATTTGGTAACTTCTAAAGTTAATTCAAAGTTTTGGTTCACACGCTCAAGAACACTTCAATAGGTTTTTTCACTTTTGTAAACTGAAGTTATCTTTTATTGTGTGGACAAAATCTGCCCAACAGCATGCAAGAGGCATGCACTGCTCATGCTCTGGGCACAAGGCAACACGGCTGTCTCAGTTTTTGGCTATTCTGAGCAAAGTTTGCTAGTTTAATCCAATGACTTTTTATCCTACACTGCTATCTATGACATACAGTTACCCTTGAACTGCTGATATATAATTAGAAATTCTCCCTTTAATTTTTCATACATTTTCTGGTTATGTTGTTAACCATTAAGACTACCAATGAGTGACCAAGACAGACAATTGATGCGAATGAAGAAAAAAATCAGTTAGGGGATTATTACCTGGTCCAATACCAAATCCTCTAAACTAACTTCATAAGAATTGTATGACAGACAGTAAAGAAAAACACCAATAAAATCTTGGGAGTAAAGTTAAAAAAGGGATACTATCTTTTTTCTGGTAATGATATTTTGTGTAGTGTCATTACCTGGCTGAATAATTTACCAAGGAGAGTGAAAAGTTATCTATTCTAGGACGTAGTGAATAACGCTGCTCTTAAATTTCCTACAGTTGCAGTGGTTGTATTTTGAGATTCACTCATAAAGTGCACTAGGTGTTTTTCTTTTGTCTGGTGAGAATTGTATTTTAAAGGCAGCCCAATTTTTGCAGGGAAATGTAGACCCTCGGTTATCTAAATGTATTCTTAGAACTAGATATGGAAGTTGTTTCTTTTCCTTGTCAATCAAATTATTGATATTTTTTTTTTAATAGGAAACAACAAGTAAAGACTGTTCCAAATACTGTGATGTCAATGTAAGTAAATTGTTTTGATAGTTGATTATTGTTTCATATGTCAGTGTGTGTTTATGAGGATATCAAACACACTGGAGATTTTGAGAGCATGAGAAAAGCCTAAGAGTAGCTCAAGGTGTAGCTGAGAGCAGCTCTAGCTTCTTGAGTTCTTTCAAAACTTCCTAAGTAGGTACATATGAACCAATTTTTTGTAACGTTCTTAATGTAGTATTATCATGGATATTGTTTTCTTAAAATTTAAAACTTCGAAGAAAGTTGGCATTTAACAAATCTAAAACAAGTTGTCATTTGACAAAAACAGACCACTAAGACTTTATACCCTAACATCATCATGTCTATACATTTGCAAAGGTGCTGCTAACGAAAATTTGTTCAACGGTCGAGAACTTCTCAAGTGTGCAATCACTTCCTTTATTCTTATGACAGTGATGTGTGATTCAGGGGTAATATTGAAGAGTATTTACATGCTGGTCAATGTATGGGGTTAAAGAGTTAAGAAGGAAAATAAAGATTTGACTCGTTCATAATTTCATTTGTCAAAGACAAAGTCCATTGTTAGGAACAATTGAGGCATGACAGTGAACCTTGAAATCCTCAAGAGTGACCAGTAGCTAATTTCTCCTTACAAAATCAACCCTAAATCAAGCATTGGAGTCACAAGAGTAAAGGAAATGAATGCCAACTAAAGCAGCACCTGATTGTGAAACAAGTTCTCTTGGTTAGCATCTTAGGAAAATTAATGTCTAGAGAACAGTGTAGAGAATATAGACATGGTTTTATTAGAAGCTGGGCCACAGGGACTGGCACCCGTCTACTTAAAACAGAGTACCTGGCTACTTCATGTACAAAATAAAAAAAAGTCATCAAGAAAAAAATTAATATTTACTCTTGTAGTTTTAAAACCTTTTTTCTGCCCTTATTTATCAATTACTTGCCCCAAGATCATGAAAATAAAATGTACTTTGACAAGAAAGGTGCCACGCATTAATTGAGTGCTTTAAGTGCGTGATAAGCTATTACATAACACTTGCACGTAATGTGTCACATGTTTAGAGCAAATGCATTCTCTGGAGTTATAATGGCAAGCAAAAGAAAAGCTCAAGGCATCCTGGATTCTTTTTTGTCATTTTCCTACAAGAAGTCAAAAAGTTAGTTTTAAGCATTTCATCAATCTTGTATTCTTTACACGTTTCTTTGAGGGAAACACGCAAGCACTCATTTGCATATGAAAGAGCAAGAGCGATGACCCAGAAAATTGAATTTATGTTTTCTGGTTGTAATTGGATTTGGAGGAATGGTTCTCTTTATTGAAAAATTACATACAGTAACAATACTTCCTATGTTTTCCATTTCTTTTAAACTGTTCATTTAACACTTTGTCTGAAGTACAATTCAAAATGTGAAATAAACAACAAGAGTAGAGTGTTGCCGTAAAAGATGCTCATCGGCTAACACATGCATCTCAATGTAAAGCCAACATTTTCTTGGTTTCAAAGCTTCAATATTCTGAGCAGTTTTTTAGAAACTTGAAAGAAAATTTGTTCCAATGTAATTTTCATTCAAGATAAAGCCAAGAAAAGCATTCAAAAGCTTTAACATCAAAAATTTTAAAGGTGAAAATCTGCTTCAGCCTGTTAGGTGCTGAGAATTTTATCATTGGAATCCTGTTGTTTGGAATCTTCAATATTTTGAAACTCCCAGTAACTTGGACTGAAAGTAATTTTCTATTGAGGAAGAAGTAGAGGAAACCTCCAAAGCCTTGGAGCTAACAGATTTGGATGCTGAAGATTCTGATTACGGCCCTGACTTTGAGTTTTCATAAACTTCAGAAATGTTGTCAGTTTCTCTCTTGACGAGGCTCTACAAAACAACAGTATTGTTTTGATATAGCTATAGCTGTGTATTAAAACAGTCAAATTCTCCCAGAGTACCATTCTTTCTTTACTCAGACTAGATTAAGTAGGCATCATAATTCATTGCAAGAAAATGTCTTTTCCAGATAGTAGGAAAATGTGCTCCTGGGAAACTTAAGTTTTAAAAATTTCTCAGGGGAACATGCCCCCAGACCCCACTAGAGGTTCACGCCTTCAGCCCTCAATTTTATTAGGGTACCTACCTACTCACATGGCAGCATCCTTCTACTTCAAAAGTTAATGAAAACCCTGTATACAAACTGATGTTAGGTTGTAAAGAATTTAAGGGCTAGTAAGCCTCCAAACTTCACCTTGATCCAAGGGATGTCACTAAGCAGTCACTCTCAGCTAAATTTTCCAGCTGAATTTGAGCAAGATCTTGGCCAACGAGAAGGACACTACATTCGCACTCATTTGGTGTATCATTGTTCCAAAACCCCAGCAGCCTTGCAGGAAAGAGGTGGACAAGGACTGTCACAGGGACTCTTTTCCTACATTACTTGTTCAAGTAGCTTATACAGTATTTTGCCATTTTAGGACGGGGAAGTACCAGAGGCTCTTTTGATTAATGTAGCATACTTCTGCAACCATGGTGGTCTATGTGCCATCAGGGAAGCATTTCAAGATGCTGATCCGACTACATTGCCATTTCCAATTGCTCATCATCTCATCAATATTGTTACTCAGGTAAAATGTATTGAATGCTCTTATATCCCTCCAAAGTTACTACAATTATCGTTCAAGTGAGATGCAGAGAAAGTTTGATATGGGGGGCTTTGACTGTAAAATAATGGTTTTGTCATGGGAAACCTTCTTATGGTTCTAGTGGTAACTAAATCTCAAGAGTGGTATGTCAACAGTCAAATGAGGAAACCTACCAAAGCAGTCAAACAAATCATTACCACTGAGAACAGAGCTAGTTTCCTATGATAACATCTGGATTTTAAGGTTGAATGGTGGTCACTAAACTTCTCTCATGCCTCATTCGAATGAAAAATAGTAGTCAGGGCTCGACACTCACTTTTCATCTTACTAGCCAAGTGGCCAGTGACAACTTAGATGTTACAACAATTTCAGTTTGTTTACTAACCAAACTGGCCTATGGAAATTGAAAACCACAAGCCAAAACTGAATTTCTACTAGTGTGTGGCTAGTTGGCTACTGTTAGTGTCAAGCCCTAGTAGTAGTAGAAATTTTGATTAAGTGGTATTGTTACAACGTGTCCTTAAACTATTTGCCTAATGTTCCATTTTTTCTGAATTCTCATTATCCACTCGTGTGTTCAAGCTGAGCTCTTTTTATTCCTTTCTTTAGCTACGCTTATGGTTTAGCATTCAGGCAATCATGCAGTACATAATTCCACTCCGAAGGCCTGTCATAAGGTTAGTCTAATTTTATACAGTAGAATATTTTGTCCTGTCAAAATTTAGATAAGACAAATCCATTGCCCAGGTTTTGAAAACCAGGGTAAAGCGTGAAGTAATTGAAAGAAAAGAGTAAACAAAGTACTTAAAAGAAAACATTTTTTTAAGCACTTGTTTATTGTGACTTCCTTTTTTCTCTGGCATCCACCATTTTGTAAACAGGAAGTGAAGAATTAGTGCACTCAAAGCATCCCAAAATATTGTTTTCAGGCCAGTCTCTCATTGCATGCAAAGCACCTTCTTTGATACTTTGTCTTTGAGCAGCCTCACTTGAAATTGGCAGCACAATTTCTTAACAACAATACTCTGCTTATGGTGAGCTAGTAGAGTTACACACAACCCAGCTTATTTGTATAAATCAATGTGTGCTTTTTGATATTATACAGGTATCTTTGTAAACTAACAGACAAGGATTTGCGACAACCAGATGGTCGTATCATGGTTGACTCTATGTGGAGTGCTGTGAAAGGGCCTGTGGAATCTGGACCCATCTGTGATAAGTATGGGGTGTTTGCACTTTTGAAGATTTCAAGACATTAGTGTTATACACTGATCAATTCAAAGCTTCAAAATCTCTCTCCTCTCCCCAGGGCAACCCGTAGGCATTTGACCGTCCTCTGTGCTCAGAGGGAAGGAAATTTTAACCTAGTCTATCTGGGGTGGGAAATTTGAACCAGAAATGTCAAATCTCTCCTAACCAGTATTATATCTTTAAACATAAATCGAGGTGTTTAAAGTTAAAGAGTTCAATTCAATTTTCATGAGTTCTTCAAGGTGAGGCGTGAGTATTCCAGTGGTCAGAGTGCTGGACTCTGGGTCGGACGGCCCGGGTTGAAGTCCTGGCTGGGGCACTATGTCGCGGCCTTCAGCAAGTCGCTTCACTCACATTGCTTTGTCTTTTCGGATAAGACGTAAAGCCGTAGGTCCTGTCTCCTGCAGGGTCTGGGGTAGGAGACGTTAATTTCCCACGCACGAGATTACTGTGTGGTGGATGTCCTCCCCTGAGTGGGAAGGTGAGATTGCTACATGGACTGAAGCAGCTGCCGAAGGCGCCTGATAAAATGCTGACGTCTGATCTCAACCTTACTACATTGAGGCTGAAAAGCCCCTTTAGGGGAGCTTCAATTAACGTTGCACTTAACAAGGTGTAGGTTTTAAAGCTTGGTCAATGTGCAAAGTCACAGTTACTGATTTTGTCTTCTACAAAAACATTGGGAAGGGTATTTGAACACAAAAATTTGGTTCAGGGGGGGCATAAATTTGGACAAACCAATCTTCAAAAGTTCAGATGCCTGGGGAGCTGCCGGAGGAGAAATTTTAAAGTTTAAACTTGATTGATGCGTTTGAAAAGGAAACTCCATGTACATTTTCCTCTATGCATTTCCTTTGGTACTGACAGAGAGGCTTTGTATAACAATCAAATTTTCCAAGGTTGACAACCATTTCCTTTATTCTGATAATCTTAATAAATGACTCAGCAGCATTACTGTGAGGAAAAATTTGATCTTGGTCACTCCAAGGTTTAAAGGGTTAAAAAAAGGAAAGAAACATGTTTGTTTTGTGTGGCATGAAAAGTAACTAACATGCCATGTTTCTGATAGAGCAAATAAAACTTCCATTACTCTAAGACCAGAAAAGAATTTGCTCAGAATTAACCACCTTACATATTTTATGCACTCAAACTCCCTTTTTTTATTTTTACAGGGATAGTTTAGATCTGGCCTTCAAATACTTTACTTCATCCACACTGACAGTGAGGCTTGCTGGTTTGAGTCAAATAGCAGTAAGTCAAAGAGGCTGTGACCAAAATTCATAATTACCTAAATCTTTAAAAACTTAGAGATTAAGCATGCGTGCTTTCACTCACGTTCATTCATATAGACTGTAAGAGTTGATAATTCAAATACTGACCATCTAAGGTCACGAGACTATGCAAAATATACTACACCAGGGCAAAAATACCAAGCAAAAAACAACTGCATGGAACAATCCAAACATTGATGTTTGTTTTTTTTTTTGTTTTTAGGCTTGTCTTAGAAAGAAACAAAATTTTAAGTGTAGCACATTTTTTGTTTGGTCATGAAGAACACCTAGATGCTTTTGTTTGTCTTTGGCATACTCCTTAACCAATTGATATTATGATACAGATAAGGCTGTAGGAAGTATTTTGCAAACTACAATTAAAACACTAAAAAGTGAAATGATAGTGCTCATTGCTCGTATTTTCCATGCCCCTTCAATTCTTGGAAAAATGTCAGCAACTTGCAAAATTGTGATGAAATTTTGTGGGCCGAGGCCAGGAACGTGAACTCAATGTCAGCAAACTGACTCAACTTGCAAAATGTCTCTGCATATTATATGTTAAACCATGGAATGAGATTATTTATTGTTTTGAGAAACATGCTAGTAGCATGAACAAACTTGCTTCAATGAAATAAAGATTTACAGTACATGTAATTTAACTTAGAAAGTTATGCTTTGGTGAAACTGTTAGTAAGGTAAAAAAATGATAATTTTTCATGTATTGAAGTTTGAAGCAATATGGACACCATGTGTTGTGGCAAAATGATGGTGGCAGTACATAACATGATTGTATTTGTTCTGCTATTGATATCGTACTAAAACAATTATTTGACAATCATCCCATATTCTGATGAAATTTTGTGGGCCGAGGCCAGGAACGTGTTCGATAATTGAGTCAGTTTGCTAGACATAACGTCTCGTAGTCACGTTCGACGCACTAAAAACTACTATAAAACGAATACAAGAATTGTAAAAACGTGTAAAATGGTATATAAAAAGTCACTTGTAAAAATGTAGCGGAATTCCAAATCGATTTCGATCAATTACGATCCTCATCAGTAGTACTCCGCCATGTTTAAAATACTCATAAATAATTGTTCATATAAGTGACTCTGAAATGTCCACACTTCTTCCAGGCTTCATGTAAGCGGTCATGATGTATCAATCACAGCTCGTGGGATTTGAAAAAAGTTCCATTCGTTCTTGGAGTTCATAAGCGAGTCTTCGTTCACATTATTTATCCTCACTCCTTCAGTTATTTGTCTCAGCATCGCGTCATTGTGATAAACCCCCGTCACATCCATTCGGAACTGCTTTACCTCTCTATTGTGTTTCTCTTTACAGTGTTTCCACAATGCAGATCGTTCTTCCTTATTGTTAAGTGATTTCGTATGCTCTTTCCCTCTGGTATACGCGCTCCTGGCTGTTTCCCCTACGTATACGCTGTTACACTGGATACACTTAATCTCATACGTCACACTTTCTCTATCACACGGTCCTTTTCCACCTGTGCTACACACTGGGCAGTCTTCTCGTCCACACTGTCGCGGTTTAAATGGGTCGGACTTTTGGAGTAGTCGTTTAATGGCGATTCCGGCTTTCTCCACCACTTTAATATTGAAACCTTGCTGCTTTATTTCTGTCTGGTATTCCTTCTGTAACCGTGAGTTGGGCGTAGCTGGTACAAAAATTACTGATTCATTCCCGCCGCGTTTGTACCAGTTGGATTTCCTTTCGCTCTTTTCCTTTTCTCATTCCACCTTTCTCCACTCCTTGGGTCGATGTAACGGTCTTTCTCCTTTTCGCTCAGCTCTTTGTCTCGCTCTAAAAGCTTTGAGGGCCGAATCTACAACCTCATATCTGAATTTCTTGCTGTACCCCGAGTATTGCATTCTCAGGACCATCTCGTTAACATTCTCTACTACTCGTTCCCATGGTAACAATCTGCTACAGTTAAGTAAGACCCGAAGGACTTCTTGGGTCAGGACTGTTCTCTTTGTACTCCAGCTTACGGCAGACCTAGCATGTATGACTGTCTTAGAAGCCATGCTCTTGGAATAAAACTCATACATGATCACTGAGGCTGAGGCTTTCTCGTCCTGCCTGTCTGTCTCTTCCCCTTTTGTTTCCATCCACACCTTCAAGTCAAGGATAGGTAGCTTTCCGTCCTGGTGTTTAGAGGGGTAATCTATTTCGAGTTGTATTGACGGGTGTATGTCGTTTCCTATCTGTTTATTTAGTCACTTATATGAACAATTATTTATGAGTATTTTAAACATGGCGGAGTACTACTGATGAGGATCGTAATTGATCGAAATCGATTTGGAATTCCGCTACATTTTTACAAGTGACTTTTTATATACCATTTTACACGTTTTTACAATTCTTGTATTCGTTTTATAGTAGTTTTTAGTGCGTCGAACGTGACTACGAGACGTTATGTCTAGCAAACTGACTCAATCCCATATTCTTTCTAGTAGAAAGCTTTTAGGAAACAAGTATGTTCATCAGTATCAAAAAAATACAATCTCACTTTAGAAACAGCTTTCATTTATCAGTTATCAGCCAAACATTTTAGAATTAGTGATAACCACTGGAAAACTTTACTGCATTGTTTAAGACCCTTAGACCAACATTTTTGATAAAGGGCCATTCTGAATTAATGTCTGCAGATGAGGACAACAGCTTGGAAGTTTGTCAACTCAGAAAAGAGACTGATATTGAAAATTTTCTTGAGTTGCATCTATTGAAGCATTTTGTGTAAAGAAGTTTTAAGAACAAACCTCTAAATCATTATTTTTCTATGTTTGAAGAATCATCTCAGGTTATTACTTCTAAAGCTTTTTTCTTTCCTTGTAAATTGTTTAGATTTCTGGGTACCCTGGTCTGAAATGTTTAATTCACATGTGTACAGTGTTTGCAAGTTGTCATTGGTAAAAACAAATATTTATCCTTGTTGCATAAAGTGTAGATCTTTTCTTAATTTTACATGCTCATGAAGGTTCTTTCCACTTTTGACCCTTCTTACTCCAACATCAGTGTCCATGTTCTCTTTACATTTCCTTTGGTAAAGACAAGAGAATTGTTTAACAATTAAAGCTTCTTTGCTTGGTATCATCTCCTTTATTCTTATGAGAACTTAAGACTTGACACAGTCCATCTTTTCAGAGCTGCTGAATTCTCTGTAAGACCCAATATGCCTTTTCCTCTTACACGAGCATTGATTTGTCATTGAGCGTGATTGAAGACCATGGCTGAGAACAGAGCGCTAGTCAAGTAATCAGTAAAATAGCCATTGTTTGGAAGGACACACATCACTTTAGTGTGCAGGAAGGCACATGGCACCTTTCTCTTGCTTATGAGGGTCATTTACACTCTCAGCCCATTACACCCAACATCAGTATCCATATTCTCCATACTTGTTTCTTTACTTTTCTTTTGGTCCTGATAAAGAGAATTTGTTTGGTAATCATATCCTTCATTCTCATGATTGTAATAAATTTTCCAGCAGTGATATTGTAAGGAGAATTTGTACCCCAGTCACTTGAAGGTGTTAAAGAGTTAACCAGAGGGAGAATTTTAGACTTGATACTGTCCATCATTTCAGAACTGCTGGATTCTCTGTAAGGGCAAATGTGCCTTCACCTTTAACAGGAGCATTAATTTTCCACTGAGCATGATTGAAGGCCATGGGCAAAATAGCCTGGTGGTTCAGTATACAATAGATAGCCATTGTGTTTGGAAGGACACACATCCTTGTAGTGTGCAGGATGGCACCTTACATAGTAGTAATGGTCCATCACAACATCTTTGGCAGTATCTGTCAAATAGCATTGATTAGGGACCTTCAGAAACCACGACGGTGACGGCAACAAGGACGTGGAAAAACAAGAGATCTAATTGGCAGAACAATAGCTCAGCACGTGGGTTTTGAAACTTTGTACATTTCTTAGCCATCCTATGCAAAACAACAACGTGAAATCGCCAAAATTTGCGTCGTCTGCGAACCAAAACCGCGACGGCAAATTATTTTAATTTCCATTTGGAACTCAACGGCTACTTTATACGTCATACTGAAGTTGAGCTGTGGCGCTGTATGAGACAGTAAGCTCCTGCAGCAATTTTTGAAATTCTAACTAAGAGTAGAAATTCATTTTTTAATCGAAGTCTTCCTTGGCGTCGCCGTCGTGGTTTCTTAAAGTCCCTATTATTAAAAGAGTGCTACCTTAAAGGAAGGTTCTGAGGATGTAAAGGAATGTCATTTCCAGATTAGACACTAAACAGGGGTGCTGAAACTGCCATGACTTTTTTGTTATCGAATCTTTCCATTCTTCTCTTGAGAATTGGTTCTCTTGCCTATTCTCTCTCCTCTTGAGGTGACATTTTTGGTAAGCTTCATTTATTAAAATATGCAGACTTGTAGCCATCATATGGTTTGCTTGTCATGTGTAGTTTACACAGCTTGAAGATAGAAATGACCCAGCTTTTCCCTGTATTGCTGGTCTTTGTTGTACATGATGTCTACCCATATGCTGTCACTCAGTTAGTTGCTGGGAAAGTTGAAGGCTGTCATCCCTGCACAAAGTTTGTGCAGTGCTCTATGCATAATGATAAATTTCATAGTAGACTTTATTGTGTGCATAATTATACTGCCTCACCATAGCCAAGGAGCAAGTGCTCTCTAAATTTTTTGGTGACAAAGAGGTTCTGAAGAGGATCTGTATGAAATTTATGATACAATATCTCTGGATTGCAGGGTGTTTATTAGGCATCATAGTTTGGAAAATTTTCCTATTGCCAAAACAGAATTCCTTTTCAGAGTACTTGCAGTCTCAGTTAACACCCTTGGGTCAAAGTTTCTCTTGTGCAGCAAGTCTGTTAGTGATGCTGTGCCAGGCATCTAAATCTTTCATTTTCATCCACTAGGGAAACACAGTTTGAGTGTCAAAAGCAATCTGGGATTGTTTTGTATTTTCCTTTCTTTGCTCTGCGATTGGTCCAGAAAACTTGCACCACTCTCATCTAATCAGATTAAATAACCAAAACCAATCTGAGTTGGTTGCTTGCATTTTCCCGTGCTTTGGGTTATTTGGAGTATTTTGAGTTCTCACTGACCCTTAATGATGGTTTCTTTTCTTCTGACAAACCATTGTCTTTATTTTGGTTTTGGCTTTACAACATACAGTCAAAAAGCCCTTTAACTGCTGTCGTACCTGAAATGTAAAAACAAAATCACAGATGGGAAGTTTTGTAGGTGTAATGTCACTTGAACTTGACAACAAATGCATGGTATGTAGATAAAGGCCCTTTCTGACAGGCCTTTTGGTATCCAAGACAATAATAGTTCCTTTGAGGATGGTTTCTTCACTTTGGTTTCATCCTCAGGTCAAAATGTGATGTCTTTTGTCAAAACTGTGATCAGATTCATGTACAGGAAAGAAAAACCCACTTTTAGAAAAAAAAATTGGTGCCTCATTCCCAACATGTGGTTTTGTAACTCAGTCAGTGATGGCACCCAACTAATATTGGAGAGGCATGGCTGTGCATTCTGTCAAGACCTGACTTAACTTACAGCTCATCTGGGAGCATTTCTTCATTTTGTTTCTTTATTATTTGTTTCATTTTAACTGTGATGTTAACACCTCTTCATGATTGGATTCCCATGTTGTTGAAAGAAAATGAGCTTTTGAAGTTAATGGAAATCAGGAATGTGACCAATTTCATGATCTGTGCAGAGGTGAACAGTTACCTTCTACATTTAAACACTAAAAGTTGCCTTGTCCCAAGCATGTGGCTTAGCCAGTACCCAGTTAAACTCCTGGCATGGGTGGAGATAGAGGCATTGTGAGAGCAAAGTTAGGGATGTGGTCTAGCAGAGCCTGGCAGCCCCTGGCGCCTTACTTTTGTTCTTGGGTGACTTTGGAATCTTAGTTTTTTCATAAAAAGCTTATGCTGGGCACCCTGGATTTCACAGTCTCAGAGCACTGGGCTCCCTTCAATTTTTCGTAGAGCACAGCCTCGAAAGTGTTAACCCCTTGACCTTGCCAGCTCCTAAACCTGGTTCTTCACACTAACCATTTTCCCTCTGTATCTCCCACAGCTCAGTTGTTAGTAGCACCCAACTAGCATCTGGGAGACACAAGTTTGAATCCTGTTGAAGCCTTAATTTTTTCAGGCTTGTTTTCTGCAATTTCTTTAAGGCGGCTCATTTGGAAGGATCTTTTTTATACTTGAATAATATCTGCAGGTCAACATACGATTTATTACATTTGATTGTTTTCAGATCTCTTTACCGGTATGAAGAACCCATCAAAATTGTCTTTGCTGGCAGCATGTGGCTTTTTAGCCTAGTTGGTAGTAACCCCCAACTGGTACCTGGGGAGATACAGGTCCCAATCAGTTCTTTTAGGCCTCTTTTCCCTATTTTTTTTTTTCCTAATTGCAACTCACCTGCAAGGATCTTTTCTTCACTTGTCTGAACATTATGTGGGAGTCAAATTATATTTTATTCCATTTGATTCTAAAGCTCCTTTATTTTCATCTGCTACTCCTTCCCTCTAACAACTTCTAGTCTGCCTTGATTTTATGCCTGTTCGGGTGTGTTAACCTTTAAAGAATAATCAAAGTAAACAGTTGACAGAAGTGGTTCAAGTCAACTACACCCATGCTCTGTGCAAGACAGCATAGCACAGAAAAAAAAATGCAACAATGAAACCTCTAAGTTAGAGGTAGAATTCAGGTCAATAAAACACTCACAGGTGTCACTGAAACTTGTTCTCGCTTCCCATTGACTAAGACTGAAGAACATCAAGTTTGTTGAATTTTGGTGAGATACATGTTGACCAAGAATTGTTCATTTTACCTTGAGGACTGCATAGAGGAGGGTGAGTCAACACTTTACCACAATACTCCCATTTTGGTTCTCTCAATGTCTGCTGAGGACCTAATGTGAAGTTTTCTTCACTAGTGGAAAATAATGTAAAATCAGGGAAAGGTAGAAACTTTCTGTAATGAGATAAACATGGTTTACCAGTGGTGACTCAGATGATACATGTGTATTTACCATTTCATCATGCAGTGCCCAGATATTAGTACAATTACCAAGGAAAGGGTTACTAGATTGTATGTGATGAATAGGAATGTGTAGAATTCTGAATATGACTTAGTGTTTCATTCTAAGAAGCGTCTGTCTTAAAAAGTAATCTAACAAAGTCCATATTGTTTAGAACAATTTTGGCCATTTTCTACACTGGCAAAGTTCTGACATGCATAATGGTAGCTCTCATCTGCAGAGGTTAATTGAATAGACTTAATTAGTATATACTAAAACAGTGGATAGCGTTGAAGGCGCGCTCTGATTGGCTAGTCAAACTCCGAATATCATTTGCTATTTACCTCCGAGCAACTCGGGAAAAAATGGTGTCCCGGTTTGCATCCGTGACAAGCGAAGAAATCACTCAAATTAATGATGGTGGTGTGTATTATCTCACTGTTTTAGTATATACTAAAACAACTATTAAGGTCAGTGTCGATGGTTAGTGGTGGATATTTACCTCGCCGCTTCGTGGCTCGGTAAATATCCACCACTGACCACCTCCCCTGTGGTGAATAGTTGTTAATTGTATCTAGGAAAATGTTAGTCTTCAAGTCATCGGTATTGTGGTAAAGTTTCTTGCTTTTTGTGTAAATTTGAAAAAATTCAATGTTTTGCCTTTGATAAAAGCTGGATTGTACCTGTTTATTACACTGAACTGATCATCTTTCCTCAGAATCAGGTTCACATGTTCATGGATCTCTTTCAAACAGATCCAGCTTCAGAAATAGATAGGCAATGGTATGTCCATTAAACTAAAATTCTTTTGTCCATAATCTATAATTATTTCAACAGGAGTAACTTACGTTGGGAAACTTTTGACGTGTTCTCTATGGCATGTTATATTTATACGGTCTACTTGCTCCTGGACCGTACAGGGTTGTTGCTAATTGCTGGCAGCTAGCAAAATTCACCAGATGAAAAAGCAGCGATTGCCAGCTGGATTTTTGGCCAGCAATGGCCTGGTATAGCACCATGGGCCCTTTTGAGGTTACATACTAAAAATCATTCACCACTTTTGAGCTGCCTCACTCGAAATTTCAGGGGGTTCTTGTCATCTTGCTCTGGCATGTGTAAGAAAAAAAAATACAATTTCACATTATATCTTTATTTACAGTTTATCAGGGTGTGCTTATTAGGGTTTCATGTAAAGAAATAACACAAGCTGTCATAGTGTCTTCAACCAGAATATCGATCAGAAAAGGAATCTTCATTTTCCTCAAAGCTATTGGCTTTAAAATGTTATTTTTATTGGTCTAGCTAGGCTTCAAATACCTTCCGATTGGGTCTTGGCAGGTTATTTCACAATTTTTAGCAACAAAAATTATTTGTAATTAATAGTAATTTAATAAGATGATAATACAGTCATTGTTTTGACTCAACAGCTTGTGTACAGAGTTATCCCAATGGTTGATTGAGAACAAACTTGTGGAACATTTGTTTGGTCCAAATTTACATGTTGAGGTGATTCTTGATAAGTAGAGAAAATCACTTTTTTTGTGTGTTTGTGAATTGGCAAATAGCTCACGGATATTCTTTTATGGAGCTAAACATCTTGTAAGCAGCAAGTTTATTTCTCTTACCAGAGTGTCAATTATATTGGTATCCCCCCATATATGTCTAGTCATGTAGACATCCACTCAAGCAACCAGCTTGTATCTGCCTTCCTTGCCATTCCCCTGAAATTCATATTACTGAACTGCAGTTGTAAACCATGCAAGTAACTGTAATATCTGCCCTCTTCGATATGATTGTAAAATTTATAATCTTTGTAACCTTCTCTGTTATGTTATGTGGCTATTAGATAAATTTAATTAAATTGTGAGTATGATCTAACTGTCAAAATGTCCTGTTTCTACACTTTGTAGCTTCTTAAACAGTCTCAGATCATATTGAATTATTTGGCCCGGGAGACATGCCTCACTACCTCTCATTTGGACTGCATCTGGCTTGCAGCACAGGTACATATTGTATATTGCATTTACAACATTCATGTTTACTAATCAAGTAGTTGGTGGAATTTCTTTTGTTTCCTCAACTTATGATCGGTTAATTCTGTTGAGATGACCTTGTTGGCATTAGGAGCACACTCCTACTGACTGACCTCTGCTTCAATTCAGCTCAAACATGCCAGCCGTTATGTTCATGACCTTTTGACGGTGCTAACAAAACACATGGATATGCCCTCCATCTTGTACCTGCTGGACCTGGTTTCAAAGCTGCCACCAGCAGCTCACACCAGACAGACCCTCTACCTTGCGCTCGTTCTAATCAGAATTGTCTGGAGAGCAGGCTTGTCTCCTGCTGTGGCAGAATCTGGTACAGCTGTGCACACAAACAGCCCTGTGCGCGGACCATTGACTGCAGGTAAGTAATTCAGTGGTCACTTGCTCATTAATTTTGTCATGCAGTTGTTCGAAGGTTTTACAACGCTATCCACTGAGTAAATCTCATCCGATGGATGGTGCAATACGTTTTGCAGTCCCTGGATAGCAATTTATCTGTTGGATTTGTGTTATCTGCCCTTCATACAACTAGGCCGAGGTTTGTTGTAAAGCAGGGCCTGATTGTTATTCACCAATAAGAGAGCTGTTATGAAGTTGTTAGGACTCAGAACTCAGAACTTTCCATCTGAAGTCCAGCACCTTTATCATAGAGTCACCTCATCTGCCACAGTGCAATGGAAAGGCAGTTATCTGGGGTTGGTGTCAGCAAGGCTCTGGATGAAATAAAGGCAAGCAGAGTGGAGCATGTTACAGGGGACATATTGTCCAAGGGAAGGGAAGTAGGGTGCAGGAAAAATCTCCCTTGCACAAAAGGACAGCTACCATATGGAGGATCTAAGAATCTGAAATCCACTTACAGCTGTACCTGTTGTGTCAGGCTTAGAACCTTAACAATATTACCAAGTAGACCTTTTGCATCGATAAGGGGTTAACATTTTATTCTTAAAATAATTTCCTAGGGAGCACTAGTGCAGCAGTAGCTTCAGCCATGCAGAGGAAGTTCAGTCGAACAGCAAGTCTCAGCCAAAGTAGCAGCAGGAGTGGCAGTCTGAGTGACATAAGTTGCGATGGTGAACAGCTTGATATGGAAGAATCACTGACCCATGGTCACCAAAAATATGCACGGTATGCAATCAGTCACGGCATTGGTTTTGCAATTTATTTTCATTTCCATGGAGGGTAGTTTCCCTTGGGTTTGAGTTAGGGCCAGGCATCAAGGGTCGTGGGAGGCTCCACGTTCAATTGGTTTTTGGTTTTTCATTATTCTTAATTTTTTTTTTTTTTTTTGAATAGGTGATGTCTGAGTTCGTCATGGCTTTTTCGAGAGGTCTTAGATCTGATTTTTCTGCGTCCTAGCAGAAGGTCACTCCCCCCCCCCCCCAAACTACCCATTCATCTTTGTCAATGGAAGATTGTATCACAACCCAAAAAAAACTATTGTGCTTTGAGTATTTGTTCTTGACATTCATGTGGATGCAACCTGTATTGTTGTAAGCTACACTTTATTACAATTATATACACTCGAACCTTAGTTAGTCGAACTCACGAGGACTGGGATGAAAAGTCCAGATAAGCGAGAGCTCGGATAATTGAAAAAAAACCAATACATTGCAGAGCCTAAAGTAAAACTGAATGCACAATCGTTGTACATCTTTGTTGACAATTGCCAAAAGTAGATACTAAGAGTTTTTTAAGCTAACCACCAATATTAAATATCGACGATGAGAAATAAATGCTGATGTGAATTAGTTGGTTTCAAGTGCACGTCGCTGAATCTATCATTCTTTGAAGCTGCATCAGTGGAATAGCGTCGACTTTGCTTTGTTTTTCCGTCGGTGTTAAGCACTTCCTAAAACATTCAGCAGCTTCAGAAAGTGGAACAAATCCAGTCCCAGCGGAGCATTCATTACCTGTGCTTTGTTTAATGGAAAAAAAAAAGTTGTTACGTATCTCAAATCTGAAAAATCATTATTCAGAGTGAATGGGACCAGAGATGCAAGTCCGAAGAATTAATAATTATCGATTAATGATTAATAATTAACGATTAATGATTAATAATTAGCTATTAATGATTAATAATTAACGATTGATGATTAATAATTAATGTGTGATCGAAAATGCGGATAATCGAGGTTTGACTGAATTTTTCTGTCCAAGGCTTTCCTCCAAGGGGAGTGCTGACATGGAAACAGAGGAGATCCCTCCCCCCCCTGACCTCAGGCAGTCCTATGCAGGCCAAGCTGAAGATTATTCTAGCCAAGAAAAGACAGGTGGGGAAGACGCAGACATCGATAGCACCAGTTGCACAAACAGCCGAGGTAGCTCTCTCTCAGATAGGCGTGACCTGGATGATTTTGATGCGGAGGGCGTCCAAGATGAACTGACAAAGCTCAAGACAGTTGCAGCTCTGCGTGTTATGCAGGATGGAGGGGAGGAGCGGCAGAGGAGCTTAGGATTTGATTTGAACACAGTGTGTGAGCAAGGAAAGACACTACTTTGGGATCTTATTCAAGATGATAATGCTGTAAGTATTAATCCTACTTGTTAAAGGATCCCTTCCAACCACAATACCCTGCGCGCCCAAACAGAAAAAATAATTAAGAAATAACTAGTAAAATAGAAAGAACAATAAATTTGGAACGCGATTGAGGAAATGCAAGACCTCAGTGAGGCAAATGTACTCGGATGAACGAGGATTTCTTTCCACTTCACGACTTGTCCAATACCGGATGGCAGAGAAAATGGCGGATTTCACATATCGCGCGCGCAATGTATTGTGGTTGGAAGGGATCCTTTAAGTAGAGAATAATACATGGGCGCGCGTAGATAGATTTTTTATATCGCGTATAGGTCGAGTGTTTAATTTGACATCTCACGAGTGAGATATCGTGTCCAATACGAGCAGAGAAATTCCATATCTACAGGCAACTATGTATTATTTTATTATTATTATAATTATTATTGTTATTATTATTATTATTATTATTATTATTATTATTATTATATAAACACCATAGGTCTTTGCTGATAAGAAAAGTCGACTTTATGAATGGTGAACGCTTTACCATTCATTCATCACTCATTGGCGATATCAAACACATTTCCACCATCTTTGATTTATTCTTACTTTTACTTAAGTAACCTATTTATTCAAGTTGATACTGCATACCAAGTGAATTGCCAGCTCAATTATTGACAAGACTTCCAATGAGAACAATTTTTTGAGAACAAGTTTAAGAAGAACTTGTTTCTTCTAAAGCTGTTGAAATTAAACTTAATTTCCCTCAAGTGTGAACGCAGTCTTAGTTTGTAGTCGAACTTGGTCTAGTCACGTCCGAATCGATTAAATACCACACAACTTTAAGAACATGTTAGGAACGTTTTCGGGCTCAAATCGCTAAGAAAATAAGAACGTTTAGCATCAGCACCAAAATTAGACGTTCATATAAAAAGAAGAGTGTACTAAAAAGTTAACATTGATTGTGTTTAGATACACCTTTCTGATGGTTTGGTTCAAGAGGCAGAAAAGCTTCTTTGTCAGTTGATCTGTTACACTGGTGAGAAAAAGATCAGGATGAAGTTTATTGAGGGTTGTGTGGCTAATTTGGCTGCTAACAGGTACACCTAGTTGATTATTTGTGTAAAACTTGAGATGTCTTCCTGTGTTTTGAAAATTGTTTGTATTTTCCCCTTTACACCGGACATCAGTATGCAAGCTCTCCCTGCTGATCTCTTGACGTTTCCTGTGGTACTTGCAAGGAGAATTTGTGTAACAATCAAGAGCCTATCGAGTTTGCGATTATATCGTAAGCCGTTATTCTCAGGACTCAATTGTTTGATTCGGGGGTGTCAATGATGGGAGAAATCGGATACCTATCTCTCTAATAATAGGTTTTACGATCCAACTACACTCTCTTTGAGTACAAATAACGCCATAGATGAGTACAAATATCACGCGGTATTCAGTGTAATCCAGAGAACCGATTAAACAGGTTTTTTGGCATCGCGCAAGCGAAGAATTGGATTGAAATTACGAAAAAAAAAATGACGGACAATTTGAATCAGATTTCTGACGACGAAGAGTCGGAATGGCTTGCAAATATAGATCCAAGTTTATTAGATGAATCGAACGAAGAAAAACTGCCAGACGACCGGGAAATTTCTTCATTTATTGCAGAAAATAGAAACAGCAACACGATAACGCGCCAATTCCGGTCCGCTACGCATACTTCTGTCACGCAATCCCATAAATAAATATCCGCCAAATTCGCCCGCACTGAAATAATAGGGTGCCAAGTTCCTATTTTTCCTATTTTTTGGCCTTCCTCCTATTTTCTCCTATTTTTTTCATGAAATACCTAGTTTTTCCTATTTTTTTAGGGTTTTACTAGGTACACAGAAACATTTTGAAATATTTGAAATAAAATTGCAAATAAAATTGATAAATTCTACTAGAAACTGAAACTTCATGTCAAAAAAGACCAATTTGAAGCCTTTATGAGTGGTTTTCTTCTGAAACTAGTGCCCAGACTTTCTCAGTGCTTTTGATAACATGCAAGGGATTCTGGGAAGTTCACTTGCATGTATGTGCATTTACAATCTTGAAGTGGGGCTACAATGCATTATGGATGTATGTCATGGTACCTACTAAATATTAAAGCGTTGGGTTGTGGAACAGTTTCTTTTGGGAGTGTTAAGAGGATAGAACTCAAAGAAATCCTCCTATTTTTTTCCTATTTTTTTCCTATTTTGGGGTGAGAATTCCTATTTATTACCAATTTTTTGGCCACTGTCGTTCCTATTATCCTATTTTCTAAGTGTCATTTGTCACTTGACACCCTGAAATAACAATTTGGCGTGTTGATTAATAAATAACTTATGAGACGTTTTGTTGTGTAGTATCGCTGAGTATTTTTACTCGTTATTTGTATTTTGACTCACCCTACGGGCTCGTCAAAATACGGCACAACTCTTAAAAATACTCAGCGATCCAATAAGGTATATTTATGTAAATGGTTGGCATGTTCTTTTAGTGAACCTAAGTGTATTAAATTGACAACATTGTTGACTTTTTAAATTTTTCTAGGTCTGTTGTGATGTCCATTCAGTTGTTACCCAAATTGTTCAGCTCGTTCCAGCAGTTTGTATCCAGTGATCAAGGGCCTCATTGGGTGACCACATGGGCTAGCAGAGAACTGAACATGATGGAGCTCTTTTTTAACAACATAATTCAATATGAAGAAAGTGTCGCCAGGGGTGACAACACTAACGCGTCGTTGTACAGCTCAGTGGAAGAAGTGCAAGCTAGATTGCAGTTTCTGTCATCTGTGTTCTCTTGTGAGCTGTCTCCCCAGGATTTCAGTAAGCTTGAAATGTCTTCCTTTTACACTGAATTATTATGGCATATATCAACTGACTTGATGATGTAAATAAGCCACCGCAAAGAGTTTCAAAGCTGACTTACGAACATTAGTCCTTGGTCAGACGCTCAAAACGTCAGCTTGCAGACTCTTTACGGTGGCCAGTTTACATCACCAAGTCAGCTGATAAAACCAAAATGATCTTGTTATACTTCCCCACCGACACAGCAGCACAGTTTCTTTAGGAACGTACTACCTTTATTATGGCACATGGCCAAGCTGTAATTTTATAACTAGGGTTTGTACAGTGGTTGTAATCATAAATCTAGTAGAGCTTTTGTCGGCACTTCTCAGTTTCTTTTCCAATGATTTGTTTGTTGGTTTCTTTGTTAGTTCTGCAAGAAGTTGTTGTCATTTCCATCCTTTTGGTCTCTTCACTGTGCTTTATTATAAAATCGTGACAGGACAAAAATTGAATCTAAAGTTTAGTGCATAGCTGACGAGATATCTTGAAACCGATGTTTCCCATCTAGCCGAATGTTTCCATCTCACGAAGATACCAGGAGCATGGTTACCCGTGCTCCCCCCAGGACGGGATGGCATTTACTTATGCAGTGTAGATTAAAACCCCCATCCCCTCTCCCCCAGCATCTTTTATGAGCTCCTGGAGGTAGTCATAGATACAGTGAGAGTAGAGTACCACTACCTTTCTATGTCAACAATAAAGCAGAATTACCTGCTTAGGGCTTCAAACCAGAAATCTCATCACAGAGTCCAGGCCCCAGTTGTTCAAAGGGCGTACAATGCTATCCCGCGGATAAATCGCTATCCAGCGGATGAGCGTCAACGAATCGCACTATGCTATGCATTGGATAGAGATTTATCGAACGGATAATATTCTTATCCATCCTTCAAACAACTGAGCTCAGCACGCCTATCATGGAGGCAGCATTTTTCCTACGAGCACTTGAATGAAAGAATGTTCTCTTTACTCTTTTTTTTTTTAGGGTTGAGTGCTGGTCAAGTGGATGTGTTGTGGGATTGTCTGGTGTGCGATTCAGACAGTTCTGATGATACACTGGAGTGGTTTTTGCAGCAGGCACAAAGTAAAGAGTTTCATGCCCTGGATGTTTCTGCTCTGCAGTACATTTTGGCTAAGAAGGTAACTACCTGTACTCTGATATAATTATTACAAAAAAAATTGAGCATGTAAAGATGAAACAATTTTAATGTAATAGAAAAATCCGAGCCCCAGATGGGACTTGAACCCACGACCCTCCGTAATCTAGAGAAAAAAATTGTTTGTTGTATGAGGGATCTGCAGCACTAATGAAACTGGAATGCCAATCTTTCCTAGCTACCTTCTCTACCAGCTGAGAAGTTTTCCATGACAGGCCTCCACCTTCTGCAGCAACTCTACAAGATGTTCAAACATGCAGACGTAAAACCTTGCGATCCGACAAAGGTACAATGTTTTACGCGTGAGGTCATGTAAGCATGAAACACCGTTAGTGTGTTACTATCATTTTTGACAGTTTTCAGTAATTTGCTCTCTTCCTACTAAAAGTGAAAACGAACTATTTTATCCCAGAGGGCTTACGCATACGCAGTAATAATGATAGTTCGTGAGGCTATTGTCAAAAACATCACACTAGGTTCGAGCGAAGTTTCGCTGCATCGGCAACGATGCACGCTGTAATGATTTTTAACCTGTGAATATGATGTAAAAAGCTTCATGTCGAGTGAAAAATTAGGTGGGCGAAAATTATTTTTTATTTCTTCGTGTCATTCGTCTCAAAACTCGACTCGCGTCGAGCCTCGATCCCCAAAGTTTGCGAGAATCGAGTTTCAAGGGACTGTCAAAGTACTTTTGGTCAGTATTGTACAGTAGCATGGTAACGTATGTTCTTGTACATTCTAAAAGTTTCCGATTCTTATTTCTAAATATGTCAAAAGTAAAAATACCTGAAGTGTTCCTCATTTTTTGGATGAATATTGATGTCCCTTTTAGTTGTGTGGTATAGACCAGTTGTGGAATATAGCTGTGCAAGCAAAGTCCTCAGAGGTTAGCTGGGCTGCTATTACATATCTGAATTCACTGTACATAAATGGTAAGCCTGTCTTCTTTTTCTTCCGATACTTGTAAAGGTGGAGTGTTAGATATTTGTGTTTTAAGTTGAACATTACACGTGAGAATTGATATATTTTCTTCCACAAACACTGAGAAGAGGGAAGGCTTTGCTTTATCAGAAAATGAAGAGCTCAGAATTTCTCCTGGGTAAACACTTTTTCCTCCTTATGGTAACCTTTGATGAACAGGGATCTTATCTCAACGTCCAAGGTTGACTGTCCAAGGTTGACTGTGGGTATCAATTCATTAGAAGTTACAGTTAATATTACCGTTACTGGGTAAACATACAGTGATGGGAAAAGGTTGACTTGGAGAAGTGTAGGAAGTGACAGTACCACCTGAAACCATGTAAACATAGTCTGCGGGTTTCGTTCGGGGCATGTATTGCACGCGTTTTGCCCTTGCGATGAGCGAACGAAAAGCCAGACGAAACCGAAGACAAACGATTGCAAGTTCTTCCCTAATTCCCTTTCCTTTATCCATTGTCATGATTTGTTTTGTCGAGATTAAAAGCAAATTGTGAGAAACAGAAATTGTAGGCTTACGTTCGTGAACCGTGCAGGTACAACCGCGTTATGCCCGTGCCGATTTCCCATCGGTTTCAGGCGGCACTGCATGTATTTTTAAAGAAAGCTATTTAGAGTTTGAAGTGAGTTATGAAGGAATTTACAGTAACCTAGCAGGTATTTTTAATTAATGGATATTTGTTTTAATACTCATTACTTCAGCAAATGGTGGTGCTTTGAAGTTCGAAGACGAGTTTATTCAGAGGTGTATGAATATCATTGGGGGAGCTTCAAAGCAGTTGAACCAGGTGGAGTAGCTTTTATTCTATTTGTTTATTCATTTCTTAACTTGTTCAAAAGTTTTAACGGTGATGGATATGCTTAAATTTTCATTACAGGAACAGAACCTTCAGATAATGGAGAGGGGAATGCTTTTATTAAAGAGTCACATTGAGAGCTTTAAACGAAGGTTTGTTTGTCAGAGCAGTAGCGGTTGAATCTTTAACTCTACTGCTTGTAATTGAAAACTTTTTTCTCCTTAAATTAACTGAAGGTTTTTTTTAAAATATGTTTATCTGACAGTCGAATAATTTGAATGTCCACTTACATATCTACTTCGTTATCCTGCATGCGAAACACAACAGAGAATTCAAATTAAAATTTAACCAAACTGCCTAAAGCGCGGGAAAGCGTGGGCGACCAAATCGCAATTGGTTTAAGTTTTGCATCCAATTGGATGCGAGAGTGGCGCGAGTTTTCTGGACCAATCACAGAGCGAAGTAAGGCAAAACCAATGCAATTCAGGATTACTTTCGATAGTCATTTGAAAACTGCTTTGATTAAAAGGTGCTTAAAGCGTAATGGTTTTCATTGGCGAGGTACAAAGAAATACCCAATGCCTTTACAAGACTTTTAACTCCAGCCGCTTTTGATGTATCGGTTGGATAACTGTATTGAGCGTTGTTTGCTTTTTCTTCTTTTTTTTTCTCATTTTACACAATATTTTATTTTTGTAGGTTCGCATTTCATTTGCGTTTGTGGTGGCTGGAAGGAAGAGGTATCACTTGCCATCAGCAGATCACTCAGAGGCCCACAGAGAAGCACTATCCTATCCGAGTTCTTTGTCAACCCGCTGGCCTCTCAGACAAGGTAATTCACCGGACACACGTACGGCGTTAGGTTTTGAGTGGAAATAGACAGCTGAGGAGGATCCATACTACACTTTATTACACGACTCGGGCACTCAGAGGGCCAATAACTAAAATCAACCAATCAAAATGCTATATTGCCGGTCAATATTCTCTCAGTATTGGACCGGGCACTGTCCCGAATGGTCCCGAATGATACCGCACTTGTGTCTCTTTGAACTTCAGTCGTATAATAAATCTCTTATTAACCAAGCTTGCTCGGGACCGTACCGGAAGAATATCGGCCCTCGGTCTTTTTTGTACGGACCTCGCTGCGCTCGGTACGTACTGTCAAAACCTCGGGTCGATATTCTCCCAGTACGGCCCTCGCGCTTGGTTAATTAACAATTATTCCACGAGCGCGCGTTGAATATGAGATGATAGATAGCCAACTCGGCGCTACGCGCCTCGTTGGCTATAATCATCTCATATCCAACAAGCGCGAGTGGAATAATTGTTTTATTAAAAACGCCCCCAAGAAATTATTATTTTGTAAGAAGAAACTGGATTTTTTAGCTCCCTTTTGATCTTAAGCTGACGCGTACGCTTACCATATTTGTAGATTATGGTATATTGGCTGATATACCTTAATGGCTAAGCCAATAAAAAGTCTTGAATTGCATTATCGAATGATCCAGTTTTTAATAATAAGATATATGTAGTCGACGAAGCACCAAAAACTCAAACCCTAGTCTGAACTCATTCGAAGGGAAATACTTTTGTAAGGCTAAAATCAATTGCACTTTCATTAACACTGATGAGTTAGAGTTGAATTATCATTATAACATTCTTGGCCACTGGAGTGGGTAAGACGGGCTTCTCCTCAGATTTCAGTAGCCGGTTTTGATACTTCGTAACTTTATGGCAACTTTTTTGCGAGTAGCAAAGTTTCCTGTCAGTTTTTACGGCAGTGGAAGTGCAAAATGGTGTTACCGTTGGTCAGTTTGTGTAGCTATGCATTTGCGAAACGCATTGCCGGTCATTGTATGAACAACAGCCTTCATTCGGCGCGAAAATGTAGATGAACACTTGTCCGCAGACATTATCTGTTCCGAGAAGCGAACAGTTTTCTTAGAGAGAAGCTAGAAGAAAACTGTGAGCTTCGAGGAATAGATAATGTCCAAGGACAAATATACGAGCATATTTTCGCGCTAAATTGAGGAATACCACTTGGAGCATATTCGATCGCGCGCGGGTAAAAGTATGGGATAAATTACAAAACTGGATCATTTTTTAACTTTTTTATGGGTCTTGACAAAGTCGTAAACGTAAAAAAAAAAAAAAAAAAAATTGTTTAATACCAAAGCACAATGACCCCACGCCTGGTCAATCACGCATATTACTTAACTCTCATTTAATTCTTCGTGATAACGTTAGGGTACGTTCGAGATGAACTCGTCAGACCTTGTGGCGGACCTTCGTGCAGAGGTGACATTTTGGTGTCGACAGCTGCAGGACAAACTCAAGAAAGACACTCAGCTTGTTGACGGCTCTTCTCAACACACGCCCCTATCTCCCTTCTCCCCTCAGTTACATCCCCCTTTCAGGCTGATATCCCAGGGGCATGAACTGACGCCGGACTTGGATGAAAAAAGCCTTGCAGAAGTTGGCTTTAAAGATTTACAGGTGAAGTAGAAAGTCTTGTAATAGGAGTGTTGTTTTCTATTTTTATCTTTTAGTATTCAAGCCAAGATGGTTGCAAGGAGGCGGCTAGGACTATTATTACACACCCCCTCCTCCTAACATATGACACACCCCCCCTCCCCACGCCTACAATCGCAAATGCACCTGTAGCGATTTGTGGGATAGTCTCTTTTTTTTCTTTTTACTGAATTTCTCTAAACCCATCAGTGTTTAACTGAGTGCTTGGACTATTATTACACTTCCCCTCCTCCTCACATATGATGCATTCCCCCCCCCCCTTCCCACACCTACACTCACAAATGCACCTGTAGCGATTTGTGGGATAGTCTCTTTTTTTTCTTTTTACTGAATTTCTCTAAACCCATCAGTGTTTAACTGAGTGCTTGGACTATTATTACACACACCCTCCTCCTCACACATGACACCCCCCCCCCCTCCCCACACCTACACTCACAAATGCACCTATAACGATTTGTACGATAGTTGTTTTTTCGTTTTACTGAATTTCTCGAAATTCAATATAAATTCACATTTTTATTTATTTTTTTATTTTTAAACGCGTCAGTGTTAAAGTGAGTGCTATTTCATTGGTTTTGCAGCTTGTGTTTGTATCTGTTGGAGCTGTCAGGAGAGACAGACACCATGACAGTGCTTATATACCTTCTTCTTCTTTACCATCGCCGGAATGGAATTCCACACCTATGATCATTCTACTTCAAGAAGAATACTTTGATCAACTTTTCTTATTCTTAGAAGCTTTAGACGGCTTTATTGGCTCCAAGAGCAGCTCTTCTGCAAATCCCATAGGGGATTCTTCTCAGTTGTCCCCGGTATCCAAGAATGTAGTCGAAGCCTACAAGGCACAAGATGACGGTGAAGAAATGGACAGTGGGTGTGAAAACCAAGAAAAACCTCCGCTGCTTCCACTCATGGAAAGCCGAGTTGAATTTTTATGCGGTATAACTTGGGAGCTGTTGTTTCTCTTACCGACTAATCAAACCATTCTCAACAAGCTCAAGTATTTTGGTCGAGTTTTACACCAAGATCCCAAGCGAAGGGACACCAAGAGTGAGGAAGAACAAACAACAGAAAAAGTTCAGCCGGATAAGAAACTTTGGGATTCGTTATTAGATCCAAACTTCCCCCATAAACTTCTTTATTCTCTTCAAGTGATAGACTTAATACACAATTGTTCAAAGGAATCACAAACGCAGTTTTCGCCCACTTACTCACGTCTCAGCAGCGATTCTGATAACTCTGACAACGAGGAGGAAAAGGAAACGACAACCTCGCAAGTTCAGACAGCTTCGTGGGGACTGCAGTTTATCGAGTATAGAGGACTTGGTCACTTGTACACTATTCTTATGTCTGGTTGTTTGGAGGTCAGCGGGAACTGCCTATGGACACAGTGGAGGCAAGAATGTCTTGCGCACTTGTTGAAATTGATTTGTGAGTTTGGGACAATGAAACGAAGTAATGAGGACGACGATGAGGTGTTTGCGTCGGCAGAAAGTTTCACGAGTAATTCACAGATCCAGAAAAGAGACGGACAGTTTCGTGTACGGTACAAGAGTACTGACAAGGAGGAGGTGATCTGCATCAAGTGTTTGTCCTCTAATGTAATGTCTATTGTTGATGTGAACTCGCTACTTGAGAAATTACTACACATTTCTCATCAAGCAACTTTACCAATCCACGGAAGCCAGAATAGAGCCAGTGGAGGGGAGGGTGAGTCTTATTTTCAGCAGTTTCAGTTAGATTTCCCTACACATGATATTCCCCTTCTGCAAATGATAAATTTCCCACACCATTGTCTCAATGCCAGTTAATGTTATCCTTATATATATGGAGACTGCTGTACGTGGTTGGAATCGGCCATTTGCGATATATTAAAATTCGAACATGGCTTCGAGGCAAGGAGGCGCAAAAACAAAAGAAATTGATCATTCATCTCTCAACTTCGGTGTGATTTCTTTTTTTTGTATTCCCTTAAGCCTCGGAGCCAAGTTTCAATTGTAATATATCGGAAATGACCTATTTAGAAGGAAAGATCAATCACGTGACCGTCAGGGGCGATAATTGGGAAGAAGTGGGGTTTGATTCAGAAAACACAATATCTTTTTCTATTTTCTATGTGATTACAATTTTTTTTAATTAATCTACGCTAAACAAGTTATGATATGTTAAAGAATCTCCCCTCTCTGGAACTGCTACTGACTGTTATTGGTCATGTCGACAAGGCGACCGGAAGTTATCTTCTGTGTCTCCTGACTCTGATGGTGACTTCAGCGTGGGTTGTTTTTTTTTTTTCAACGTCATGTGAAAATGGGAATAAGAACTTAGTGCCAAGTGGCTCTTGTCCACTGTTTCCAGGTTGAATTGGAATTTGGAATGTTGCTAAGGGAAGTTCATGTAAAAACTTTTTTTTAACTTGCTTGTCAACTGATCTGATTCAGCATCCTTTCGACACCACTTTGTAAACTTGATTGTCTGGTGAACATGATTTCATTACTTATTCTGTGGTTTTTTTCGTCTAGTGGTTCATCACGCTGTATCGTTGCTTGTGTCGGCGGCGTTTACTGATGGTACTGTCAGGAGCTCCCTTCTTCAGCAAAGTAACTTCAAACCTTGGCTTCAGCAGCTAGTGCTTTTAGCTAAAGAGGTAAGGCTCAAGTCTCTTGTTGTGTCAGTGTTTGTCAATGTCAACGCAGCTAGTCAGAACAGAGGAAAGAATAGTACAGAGGGGAAAGAAACCATGAGTTTAATGTGTTTTTTTTTTCTCTTAAGTGTCCTATAAATACCCAAATGAATACGCGACTTTACTAATACTGGGGTCAAAATGAACGCTGGGATTGGCCAGCCCTGTACCAGGTTACCAGTTCTGGCCCTGCATCTCACGCAACATCAACAACAAGTCGTCACTCCAATCAAAGTCGTCACTCGTGTATTGCAGAGCCTGATTAGAACATGCTTTCTGGGGAACGAGACAGACTCTTTTGAGGTTCCCTCATCCAACTTTTCCTCCCAGCCTTCTGTGGAGACGGAAAATGACATGTAACACCTGTTGAAAAGGCATATGAAAAGTTGAAAACGGCCACGAGGGAGGGGAGGGGAGGGGAGGGGAGGGGAGGAGAAGAAGATGGTGGAAAGTCTTGAACGTGCAACAATCATCCCCAGTAGGCTATTCATGCTTGTCAGCGAATAGACCTTAATTATATCACGAGGGAGGGAGGGGAGGGTGAAGGAGGATCGGAAGTCTTGAACGTGTAACAGCCACCCCTAGGAGACCATTCATGCACTTCAGCTAATCAATTATTTTGCAACTTTCAGCCAAGTGTACGATTTGAAGCGTGCCGTGGACTCTACAGACTGAGCCTGATCAAAGAGAACTCCTGCCTCACACAGCTGATGGATGCTTTGTTGGACTCTCTGCCTTTAGCGCAATCCCTTCAATCAAGAGAAAATCCAAACGGACGGCGACAAGAGCCCACTGCACGGGAATACTTTTCTATTTTGTGTCGACTCGTGGATGGCCTCCCCACAGTGGAAGACGGTCAAAAGGTATGCTCCACATTTACTTTCGTGTCCAACTACTCCAGGAAAGAAAGGTGTCTCCAGTTTGCCTCGATAAAGGCGAGTGTGACGTTCAATAGAAAGAAAAAAGAAGTGAATAATAATAGTTTCGTTATCGTGCGATCGCCTAACGCCTTTTGACTGTGTACAGTTAAATACATTTTAAGGAATTCCCACTTTGGGTCAGTGTCAGTATCTAGGCAACTGAACACCCACCCCTCCCCTAACTCAGTATCTGTCAACCGAGGGGGGGGGGGGGAGTAGATGCGTAGTTGCTCAGATACCTACATCTGTCCGTTATTTGTTACATGAATGAAAAGTTATGAATTTTTTAAGGGAGCAATGTATTTAGGGTAACAATGTTTCGATGTATCGCTGCTTCAAATTTAACATGCTGGAGAAAAATGAGCGTAGTTTTTCCAAACTGTAATTTCTTTTTTTCTCAGGGCCACGAGGTTGACTTGGACTCCCTGGCCAAACTTCTGGCCAAATACATACGAGATTGGTGAGTATGAAAAACGTTTTGATATGATTTGTCTCCCAGGAGGCACTCGAACCCTGTTGCTCTAACATAAAAAAACTATTTTACAAAAATAAGAGGCTAGAGTCTAATTCTGTTAAAGAAGTATATGTTGAACTGGTTAAATGAACCACAGCTTATGGCGTCAATTCCCAAACTAAGGGGTAACAATTTTGTTGTGAAAGAATGCTCAAAAACTCGACAACCGAAACAAAACAACAACAACAACAAAAATTCCGCGAAAGTGTCGACGTCTATTTGCAATGTGAAGTGTAAGTGTGTGAACATAGTGGACTCATTTTGTGAAATCACGCGCGCCGCACTTGAAGACAAAAAAAAGTATACGAGTGGGAGGGGGAGGGGGAACAAGAGAAAAATTGTGGTTTGAAATATAATAATGTGAAATTTTCCACAGCCCTGTAAGGAGGAGAAACCTGTGGCATATAGAGACGAAACTGTCAGAGTCAGAATAAATGAAAACAGTTCGTTGTACAGCAAGTCGTTGTGAACGGTGAACGGCGCACGGCTGCGTTCAAACCTTGAATAAGCCCTACAGTCCAGTAAAAACTGTGTGAGAATTCACTCTCTTCTCGTTAGTATTAGTTTGCATATTCTCCCTACAATTCTTTACTGGTTCCCCCATGGTATCAAGAGGAAGAACTTGTTGAACAATCAAGAGCTTCTGAAGTTGGGGATCAGTTTCTTCATTCTTATGACCCGAAGGGTCAAGACTCCCATCCCCTGTTTCGCAACACAGACCAATTTAGGTGCAAATAAGGTGGCTCCCCCTATCCTTCCGTCATGCAATTCTATCTCAATCGTTTAAAGTAATGATTTTCTCTTTCACTCACAGCCAACCGTTCACCAAGCAGAAATATGGCAGCCATGAAAATGAAGGTCTTAGTGGAATGTTGAAACTCTGCACTGCTGTAATGAGACACGACCCGTCATTCAAGATGTCACCTGATGGTTTGGTAAGTGATTTTTGGATAGTTTCTTGCTTTTGTTTTGTTTTGTTTTGTTTTTTTCAGATATTTATTTCTTTATTTCTTTATGAGTTTTTAAATGTGTGTTTATTTATTTATTTATTTATTTATTTATTCTGTGTGTGTCGTTTCTTTATCATGAGTACCCATAATGTTCGAAATGGCCAAATTTTGCTGCAACAGAAAACATGAATTTCCACTGACGACAATTTGTTCTGTCAGATGGTAGTTGTGTGCTTATGAGGTCTTTCCTGATTTGTATTCATTTCATTCGATTGTTAGTTGGTTTTTGCATTTCTTGAGTATGAAGCAACAATCGGTCACAAAATTGTTGACACATTGACCCTTTCAACCCCCCAGTTATACCTCTTTTTGCCTAATTAAGTTCACCTACTCACCCTCTCTTTCCCCCACCGTGATTCCATGAAGTTTTTGTTACTTACAGGCAGCAGTGAACAGGGGTGGGGTAGGGGGTCTTGTCAATGATGTGGAGTGTGGCAGAAATAGGAGTGTTCATTTTACACACCAATAAAACTCTTCAAACGTGATGTGTCAACTAATTGTGACACTGATGGTTGTTTTTTTTTATTGGAGATGATATTATCGTGAACTTTCGGAGTCGCCTGACGTTGAATTATTTATGCCGTTTGTTTCCAGGAGTTTCTGCGAGATGTGTTCCGTTCCTGTCTGTTTTCTCTACCAGAAGATTGTTGTGATGAGAGGGATTTGCCACTCTGCAAATCCAAGGTAAACATGTCATGAAATACTCTACTGTGTTTTGGGAAATTGATTACGTAAGGTAGATTGAAAGATTGTAACTAGTTTTGACTCTTCGTTTGGAGGGAGAGCATTTTACTACTTACGTTTGTTTTAAAGATATTTCGTTTTGATTTACTTCTTCCACGTTTTTTGTTTGAAGCTTACGTTAACGCACAGTAGCTCTAGTAAGGATTGTTGGGCGATGAAGTATCCTATTGTGTGTAGCGGCCAGTAATTAAAGCCATAGAGCTTCGGGATGAATTTTGTTTCTACAATATTGCAGCAACGTCCACATTGTAACTTATGCTCTGTTTGTATTGAAGCTGGCTAGGGGTGCGGCCTTCGATCTTCTTCTGGAGATGGCTCGAGGCTGCCAAGACAACTTCCTTGAACTTCAGAAACTGTTGATGAAACATCACAGCTCTGGTAAGAGTTTGCAATAGTTGTATATAATCGTTCGTAATGAATCAGTAGGCCAGAAATTTACCTTCTTCCTTTCTATCATAGCGCAAAAACACTGCGTTGGCATCAACCTCTAGCAGTATGCGGAATGTTTGTAACATGAACCACGTTTAGAGCAGCTTTAAGTCATCTATAGATCAGTGGTAAAGAAAAATAACAAATCGCAGTCATAGATGCGAGTACGGTGGAGATCACTGTGAATTTGTTTTCCGTCAATACGTCAGGTAGACGCTATCGCTTTATGGTTAGCGTGCGACACTCTGGATCTAGGATTCTTTGGTTTTAGCCCTCGACAGGTCATATTGCAGTTTTCTTTCCCCGGGGCAAAGACCCTTTTTCGGGCAATAGCGTCCTTCATTCTAGAGATAAATGGGTACTGTGATAAATCTCTATGCGCATGTTCCGTGCACACGAAATACCGCTGATCACTACGGGTACTGGTGTTTTCTCATGGAAGCTTGGTGAAGTGCTGGTTTTAATCAGCAATGGACCAGAATTCTATTCGGGAGGAGAAGCAATACTCCCCGTCCCTTCAGTCTACAGAAACTTGAGCAAGCTCCAGCGTAAAGGGAATCTGAGCACGAGTGAGTTAACTCACCAGCTGATAATTTGATCCAGTTTCTTTCTGTTTATAGATGGTAGAAAACGTTCCTCTTACGGCTGGCATTACTGGCCTCATGATAATGGCCGTTCACCGTGTGGGCTGGTAGGAATGATCAATTTGGGAGCCACGTGTTACATGGCCTCCTGCATGCAGCAGTTGTACATGATGCCACAAGCCAGGGCCGCTATTCTGAACTCCAGGGTGAGTTTTACTAACCCTTTACACCCTTGCATCAGTATGCATATCTTTTTTACATTTCCTAGTACAACAACCAAACTACCTACAGCGCGGGTATACGCGGGCAACCAAGCGCGGGAAAACGCGGGCAACCAATTCGTAATTGGTTTTAATTGTACATCTGATTGGTCAAGAAAGTGGCGCGAGTTACCTAGACCAATCAAAGAGCGATGTAAAGCGAAACCAAAGCAATCCCGGATGACTTTCGACACTCAGTTGAAAATGCTTTGTATAAAAAGATTTAGAATGAAGTTTGTATCCCCCTAAGATTTCGTTTGTCAACAAGTCATCTGTTTGAAATCCGGAATATGCTGTGAGCAACTCAGTGAAATAAAGCATTTAGTCATCTTCATTAATGCACTAACACTTTTCATCGTCTCTTAGATCATCAGCGATGTTAAACATGAGGTACTCATGCGTGAAATGCAAAGGATGTTTTGTTTCTTAATGGTGAGTGGAATTTAGGTTAAAGAATTTTAATTGATGCCTGCGACATGGTGGCCAATTGCTTACCCTTGTTGCGCTTGACTCCGGATCAAAATATCCGGCTTCTACCCCGGGATGGATCATTGTGTTATGCTTTCATGGCACAGAACACTCGCGTTGTCTCCCATCTCGTAAAGTAAGTGAACGGGTACAGGTGAACTTTGTTTCAACGCAACCCCTGCCTGTTATAGAGTGCACAGCGGTCAAACGTCTGCGCATGTGCGAACGTAGTAATGACTAGGTGGCGTGCTTGCAGGCTGTCAGAACCAAGTTATCTTACACGAGTTACAAACAACCACTCAAGTCAGTAAGTCACGGTGTTTTAGAAACGTGTAGCTCTCTTGGCAAAGCTCAAAACAGAATGCTTAATTAACAGGTACTCGTGCTTAAATCAGCTTTGTGTTTGAATAGTCTCGAATATTCCTTTTCCCTACTTTTGTTTCCTTTTACATATTTTTATCGACGTTTCAATTATCTTTTACTTATTTAGCGAGAGAGAATGGGATGCTTCTTATGTTATGTTATGTGGGGTGGCGTTCCGTGAAGCGTTACTCCAGGAAGATCGAAGTTCTGGAAAAAATATACGTTTGAATGTATTGGGAAAGTTAATTTTTTTCGAAAATATAACGCCTATTTTTGTCTCTTTTTCTGACCACTGACTTCGATAGAGAACTCTCTGCAAAAAGAATAATTTTTCCTTGGGCTACGAGAAGAGTCCGTGAAATTTCGCGCCAAAGGCTGTCAAATAAGATCTTATTTCTCGTCCTTTTTAACCATAGGCGAGTGAAAGAAAGGCATACAACCCTAAAACCTTCTGCCGAACATACACTATGGACAAACAGCCTCTTAACACTGGAGAACAGAAAGACATGACGGAATTCTTCACAGACCTGATTGGCAAAATAGAAGAAATGTCACCGACACTGGTAAGAAATTTAATGCAATTTGTGGCTCATATTAGGCGCTACTTTCAGGCAGACTCAGAATCCGGAGATCCTGGGTTCGAGTCTCACTGATTATTGGGAAAATTGTCCAGTGAAACTCCTCGCTGTTTAAATCATCTTGAAGTCTTCTGATGTATTTGTCTTAATCATTTTGTTTTGCAGAAACTCTTGGTGAGAGATTTGTTCTGTGGAGAGATCAGCAACAATGTGGTGTCACTGGTGAGAAAACGTATTTACCAGAAATTGATTTGCCTGGCGGGCCGGGATAATTAAGTGGTGTGGCATAAGTGACCTTACCAACCGCAAGCTCCCGTGCTTTATATCATGGTTTGAAAGGCAACATGGTTCCTGAATTTAGTTCTTTAGTTTCCATGTTAAAAGATCGAAGGAAGGGTGGTCCATGTCTTGCTGTGATTGTGTTAACTTGATACGTAAAAGTTTATGAAAATCCTGTTATAAGTATAATCCTTTGTTTTGCATGGCAAGCACTCTTCGAGTCCCGTCTGAGGCTAATGTGAGTGTAGGTATTTTTATATGATGGCCTAGTTTTTGTGGTGGATCTCCCACTGAAAGATTTTGTGTTCTTCCATTTCTAGGACTGCTCACACGTCAGTAAGACTAGAGAAGAATTTTATTCTGTGCGGTGCACTGTGGCAGACATGAAGAGCCTTTATGTAAGAATATGTTTTGTTTTGTGACATCTTTCCTCTCCTTACGTCTCCCTTTTCGTATTAGATGAAACCTAAACCAAAACCAAAACCAAACTTATCGCAACGGCCAATCAAGTGGTGCCAATAAGAACTCTAGTTGGAAAAAAAAATAAAAATGTTTGAAGCGCGGGAAAACACGAGAGACCAAGCTGCGATTTGTTTTGGTCTTTTTAAATCGGATTACATTCTACTACATTAGCCGAGAAAGTGGCCCGAGTTCTCTGGACCAATCACAGAGCGAAGTAAATTAAAGATTAAGCAATCACAATATACGTTCGACACTCAATTGCAAATTGCTCCTTATTTTGGTGTCAGGAATCATTGGACGAGGTGACGATTAAAGACACGCTGGACGGAGATAACATGTACACCTGCTCGCAATGTGGAAAGAAAGTCAGGGCAGAGAAAAGGTGAGCGAAATACGGTCGGCAGAGGAAGGAAATTTTTACCAAGGGTATTCAAAACTGAATAATTAGGTTTTATCAGCTGCATTTGTAATCTAAAATGGCCATCGTAGAGACCACTGCAGCCGACGTTTGGAGCGTAAGCTTCGTCTGAGTGAATGGATGCATTTACACACAGAAAGATGGAGCTACGCTAATCAAGGGAACATGGCAACGTAAAAACACAAGAATAAATTAGTTGAATGAAAAGCGGTTGTTGAAACAATGGGGTTAGGAGTACTGATGCGAAAGATTAATTTTGTTCTAGAGTTTTGCCTCTGAAGCTTCCCTGTTTTGTTAATTTGTTATTTATAAATGAAGTCATGCGATTTTAAGGAGGAATGAGTGAGCGGAGAAAACTAATAACTTTAGAGCAGAGCTTTACAAAAACTAATTATTATGTAGTCTAAATGAGGCGTGGCAGCGAAGCCTTTATATCGCTAAGGTTCTGACAAGTCAACAGTGCTACTAATTTTGTCTTACGTAGGGCGTGTTTTCAAGTTCTTCCGCGGATTCTTTGTTTCAACACTATGCGTTATGCGTTCAACATGGTGACTATGATGAAAGAGAAAGTGAATACACACTTCTCATTTCCCCTTCAACTTAACATGGCTCCGTACACTGAGGAATTTCTGATGGGAGACAAACAAGATCAAGGTAAATTGTGAACTGTGGTCGCAACTGTTTCCATTTTTTTGCTGTTGCTGTTGCATTTTTTTTGCTTGTTTGCTTGCAGAGGGATAGAGAGTGGAGAGAGTCTGGCTGTTTGTAATAAAACTCTAAGGTGTACAATTCTTCGTTATAATGGTCCATCTTTGTCATAGAAAGCGGCGGTTTCTTTCCTTTTCAGCTAGGCCCACCGACGTATCATATACTTAGTCACGGTGATATAAAATTTTCCCCAGAGGCCGAATAAATTCAATTTAACGTTGATTCTGGATATTCGAGTTTCCAGATGGGATTGAACCCACGACCCTCCGTGATCTAGTCGGATGCTCTAACCACTGAGCTACAGGAGACTCTATGGTGAGCAAGGGTCAATTAGTGGGTATTGACTGGAACCGCATCACGCGGCTACACAGCCAAACATCAGCTAGCGCATAGAAGCTCACTAACAGCATCACGCTGTCACATTAAAGCATCACATGCATTAAAGCATCACATGCAGCCAACCAGCCCCTAAAGTGAGCATGTTAAGATGAAATAAACAATTTTTAATATAAGAGAGAAATCGAGTTTCCATCTGGAAACTCGATTTTTCTCGTTTATTAAAAATTGTTTATTTCATCTTTACATTCTGGATATTGTTTTGCTTTGAAGATAGAATGATCCTTTTCAACAAACGCATTAGCTTAGCTCATATTGCGGCTACTGATCTGATAAAACGGTTAGCATAATGAAATCTTTGATGTATGATTTCACTCTTCCCCCGTTAGACCCTCAACTCGATCTTAGCTACTGGTATCAGTTGATAGGAGTTGTGGTTCACACTGGCACAGCAGAAGGGGGGCACTACTACAGCTTCATACTAGACCGGTCCTCCCCCCAGGGGCGTGATCAGTGGTTCCTGTTCAACGACGCAGAAGTGAAACCATTCGATCCAGCACAGATCGCGGCCGAGTGCTTTGGCGGCGAAATGACGGTAACACTTAACAAGGCGTTGTTTTTGTTTTTCTTTCTTTTTCTCAAACAATGTTAAAACAGTATATACCGTGTACAATGAATGAGCAAGAAGACGAACCTATTCTGTCTGGTTCAAGTAAAGAAAAGTGTCCGAGTAATCTTTAGTAGAGATATCAACCAACCGTTGTCGGCCACAGCAGCCTGAATTTGAACTCTGCTAAGTTTGATTTCGGTGCTCACCTCGACTAATTAGCAAACGGGTTCTATGTAGCTGTGTGTCAGTTCATTTATAGATCGCAGGTGACGTCGAAATGTGTTAAGAACAAGAGAGCGGCGCAAAAGGTACAGCCCAGTGTTACACTGATGGTCTTATCATCTTTTGACGTCTTCCGTGATCTATTACTCGGCAAAGGGAACAATGGCTGTGCGCATGCGTTATAAATGACCAAACTTGACGTTGTCTGGAGAACGTGAACGTGGACGGCTAATTTTATTCAGGTGATTTGGTGATATCAACTAAGTTAAAATTGTAAATTGGCCACCGTAAAGGGTTAAAAAGCTGATGTTTCGAGTGTTAGCCCCTCGTCAGAGCGAATGGCGAAGGGCTAACGCTCGAAATGTCAGTTTTTTAACTCTTTACGGTGGCCAATTTACAATTTCAACTTAGTTGATAAAACCAAATTGCCTTGTTACCCCCACCGACGCAGCACCACAGTTTCTTTAGAAACTTCCCCCCTGAATAATTTTATTTAGTTTTGTTTTATTTAAGTTTTGACATTTAGAGAAAAAAAGGTAATGACTTTAGAGTATGGCGAGATTCGTGGGTTAAATACAAGTTCTTTTTTTTTTTGGCTACTTTATATCATAAAGTAGCAAAATTTTGTTGATGTTGACGGCAGCTATGCGTCTGACCTCCAATAGATCATAAATAAGAATTAATCAAAATTCTTGGGCAATTACATTTAAATCAAAGAAAGAAAAAATTATCTTACTATTTTTGTTGTTAATCCAGTTTGTTGGCATTGCTATCATCATTACACTTAAACTAAATATATATCTTATTAACCAAGCGCGAGGGCCGTACTGGGAGAATATCGGCCCGAGGTCTTGACAGTACGGACCTCGCTCGTTCAAAAAAGACCGAGGGCCAATATTCTTCCAGTACGGTCCCGAGCAAGCTTGGTTAGTAATAGATTTATTATACGACTGAAGTTCAAAGGGACGCAAGTGCGGTATCATTCGGGACCATTCGGGACAGTGCCCGGTCCAATACTCAGAGAATATTGACCGGCAATAGAGCATTTTGATTGGTTGATTTTAGTTGATGGCCCTCTGACTGCCCGAGTCGTGTAATAAATATTGTTATTGAAATGGAAGATGTAGCAACTTTAAATTTGCCAAATGTCTTCTTAACAGACGAAGACCTATGATGCAGTGACAGAAAAGTTTATGGATTTTTCGTTCGAGAAGACTCACAGCGCCTACATGTTGTTCTACGAACGGTGCGATCCTAATGAGAAGGAATTACTGGCGGAGACGCCAAACATAGAGTTAAGCCAAGAGCTGGCTGATTGGATTTGGCACGACAACATTCAGTTCTTGCACGACAAACACGTGTTTGACACGACATACTTCAACTTCATGTGGCTTATATGCAGCAACATTGCTCCCTCGGTTGCAGATTCCAAGGAGGTTGTGCTGTCCAATGTCAGGCTGGGTAATTATGCTTGTGGCTTGTGTTAGTAGCTCAGCAGGTGTAGAGTGCTTGAGTGAGGAGGGATGGGAAACCGTGTATTGTATGGGTCATTTTTTTTTTTTTAGCAAAAAATAAGTATTTACAGGAATGGTGATTTTGCATCGATTGTGTCATCTGCAAAGTGCTTGATGATGCAGAACCATAATCGCCTAGTGCTTGTTATCAAACAGATCACATCGGAATGATCAACAGTCACGGAAGATACAGTAGCAAATTTTTGTTTCCCAACAATCTTTAACTACAAATTCAGTGCCACTCAGTCAAAGTTAAGAAAATATTCCGACAGTTAGTAGTTTGAAACGAGAACTTGTTTTACCAGGAACATCATTCTTGTTGGAAACACTCGTCCACGCCAAGGAAAAACTGCTGATCAAGAACTGGGCGGACCTATTGCTGTCTCAATATGAACAGTCATCAGATGTCTGTGAGTGGTTTCTGGAGACACTAAGCAGTGAGGAATGGTTACTTCAGGTGCTGGTCAAGTGCCCCATACAAAGTGTTCGGCACGTAAGTGACAGTGAATTAGTAATATAGACCACTTTCATAAATGGCTGCCGGATTAACATTCTTTTGTTTAAATTTAAATTAGCCCTACTGGCCTCGTTCTCCAGTAAAAAATTCAAAAGAATACATTATCTCAAGCGAGGCCAGTAGGGCTACTTTAAATTTAAACAAAAGAATATTTATACGGCAGCCATTTATGAAAGTGGTCTATAGGAACTGTATTGGGGACCAATGGTCGTTTATCGCCTGGGAATCACAAGGTTTTCTGGGGAAAATGAGAGGAGAGTCAACCCCACCCACACCCCCCCCCCTTCCCTCTTGCAGGCGATATATAATGACGGGTCCAATAGTTACTTTGTAACTGTATTGTGATTAGTCCCAGGCCCGGAACTGAGGTGAAAATCAAACTCAGTCACTTCTGAGGGATCAAACCCTAGCTAGTCAGTTTCAAAAAAACCAAAACTTATCAAAAAAAAAAATAAAACAAGCTTGTTTCCATAATCAAATGTTTTTCATAGCTTATCCGACGTTTATACCCCTCCTAAACCGAATGTTAGACTGCAGTATTTAGTTGGATAACACTGTAGTTTGCATTTACCCATTCTCATTTGTTGTAGAGGATTATTAGTTCGGTCTTCCTTTCTGAGATGAATATGATAAATCAATTTATTAGGTAGTTATAACGCCACGAACTTGTCAAGAATACATTGCCTCAAAGATTTAGAAGAAAAATGTATTGCTTAAGTGTCTAAAGATGGAATTTGTTGTAAGAATTTTTCCTTTTTTTTCCGTTAAGATCCCCTATTCATCATCCTTTCGTGACCGAAACCCTCTCCCTGTTATTAAAATTTATTTTGTTTCCTACTGCAGATGTTGGCTCGTCTTTGCTTGGACGTGATCAAGATCCTGAGGCCACTATATGCAGGCCACACCGACAAGTACGTTTCGTTTTGCATATTGTACATCGCAATACTGCATATTACTCTACTTTTGCCTTAAATCCGCGCTGTAGCAAATGACTAATCAAGCTTTACAGAAGAACATACTTTTTTTCTGAAATTTATTTGTCATTTTTGTTTGTTTGCTTTTATTTTACGGAACAAAATATAATAATTCTTGTTTGTGTTAGTTTTGCATCCATTTTGAACTTCGTCTTGCTCTTCAGGGACGATGAGGAACCAGAGACAGAGCACTTTTTGTCTGTCAGCGGTTTTGTGAAAGCTGTTTTCAGATTGGTGAGTAAGCAGTTATGCGTCGATCAATTCAAAGCTTCAACAAGCAACCCATGGCATTTTAACTTTTGAAGACTAGTTGTTTTTCAAATTCTCACCTCCCCGGGGGGGTGGGGGGCATAAAGCTTTAACTTGGAACCCTCAGGCATTTCAACTTTTGAAGATAGTTTGGTTAAATTCCCACCCCCAGAGCAAAAATTGTGTGCAAATGCCCCACCCAATTTTTCTGTAGAGGGCAAAACCAGCGCGACTTTGACCAAGCTTTAAAACCGAGACCTTTGTAGACCTTTTCTTCAGAACCATTCGCTCGCGGAAGTGAACTATTTATCTTAAACACCTCCATATTTAAAGACGGAAGGACTTGATACCTCTTGTTCAAATTCCCCACCCCATCCAGGCAAAGTTTAAATTCCCTACCTCACGGGCACGGACGAAGATTAAATGTCTATGGGTTGCGTGGGGATGTTGAAGCTTCGAATTGATTGGTGCATTAACTTCACTTTCATAACCAAGGGTTGCAAAGGTTGAGGTCAGAGTTGGTCCCTATAAAATAAAACACGTTGTTCTTCTGTTACTTACAGCTGGAACATAATATCAAGGCTTACGTCAAGAATCTTTCAGAAGTGTTTTGGTTCATTCACCAGTTCGCCGTCCTGGGAGGCAAAGAGGTATAGACTACTAGACCCTCGTTTTTTATCATATTTTTGTTTTGATGTACAGTTTTGATTAACAGTTGCAAAGTGATGTTGTCATCTTATCTTCCTAAAGGCATTTATGAGTAACTGATGAACTCTCACCCTGACCAACTGGTGAGAGCACCAGCAAATTCTTTCCCTTTGAAATGTCAGTGACCATATCTGGTCGAAAGATCAGAATTCATATTTCGTACGGTCTTTTAATGAGCTGAAAAGTTTCATGGAAAAGGTATTAGATATTTGGTCTCATATCTCGTTTTCTTGACAGCCACCACCTATCTACTCGCAAAAATTTGCTGGTGGATATTTTTCTCACTCGCGGATTCTCGAAGTCCTCCCATTTTGCGAGTTTGCGAGTGTCAATTTTGAGTTCTGTCGAAGGGTTAATGAACCATGGTTTCTCATTATTTATTCTTCATTGACCGTTTTTTTATGCACGTGACGAAAATGTACGATGTGTTTTAGTTTACTTTTTAGTAGGGTGTCCAAAGAAGCCCTCTGTTTCTTTGGGTTTCCTCTTGCACAAAGGACACAGTAGTGAAACGGTCTCGTGTCATCGTCTGAGTCACCATCGATTTTTTTTCCCCTGTTTTTACTTCGTAGATTTGTTAAAAACTGACCGTCTGTTGGGATGTTGCAACTTTCGTTTATGGCGACTATCAACTGAAAAACGTCTTCAACTGAGTAATGGCAGTGTTATTCTTTTTTGCAGCGTGAATTTCTTCTGAAAGCGGACGCCATTACTGTGATGGTGGAATTCTATCTGGGAACAAAGGCTTCTGAATTAGTAAGTCAACGGCTCAATCAGGATTCACATCTGGCCCTGTCAACAGTACGCCGGATAGATTTAAAATCGGCGTTTTTACCCTGAAAATGCAACAAAAGATTTTCGTCCGTGCCAGAAAACGCCGATTTAAATGTTCTCCGTCCACTGTACGCTGGATATATCTAAAACGCCGTTTTCATTCAGAAAATTTCAAAAAAGGGTTTTCTTCTGTGCCAGAAAACGGATGAAATGTTCTTTATCTACTTTGCACCGAATGGATTTAAAAATGCAACAATCACCGGCGAGAAACGCCTGGCTGCATTCTTGAGCATGCGCATATCGAGAGTCAAATTATCCCGCCAAAAAAAAATACAAAGAACAATGACGACCTGAAAGCGTTTTCGAAAAGCCAAATTTATCTGGTCTTATGTGGACAGGAGGGGGGAGGGGAGGGGAGGGGAGGGGGTGGAGTAGAGGAGAAATTGGCTAACGCCGTGGTACCCAAATTCTCTTGTGGTCTTGCGTAAATGGAATTATTGATTTCTCTCAGAACGACTCCACAACAGATGAAGATGATGACGGTGATGATGATGACGATGAAGAAGTAGTCACGATTCTCCCAGAAGATAAGTACCGAATGGGTTCGTTGGAGAAGATGATCTCTGTCATGGCGCTGTTAGTCGAGGAATCGCGAGGGGAAAGGTGGGCGTGATTTTAACCAACTTGGTTAAATTTGTAAAAGTGTATTCATACAAGAGATGGAAAAGCTAAGATGTTCTGATCCTTCGAGTTTTGATCCATTAGTTTGTTGCTCCCAATAAATGAAACGTAGGTCCTTCATCAGAAGCGTAAACAGATTAGATGAGAGCACAATTTTGCTCTGAAACAACAGTACATTCATGGAGAGCGCTATTCCATATTCGGTTACTATATTCTAAAATCGTGGATACCGTTGAAAGTGCGCTTTGATTGGCCACTCAAACTCCGAATATCCTTTGATATTAACCCGCGAGCAACTCGCGCGGTATTTGAGCCCGAAGGTATTGTAATCGTCTGAGGTAATATAATTAGTTAAAATCATATTTTTGTGCTTTATTATCTCGCTATTCTATTATATACTAAAACAACTATTCATCTCAGTGTCGGTGTCTCCACTTCGGTGAATTGTTGTGAAATACTCCTAGGTGAAACACAGTGCTAAGCTGTGTTTGTAACGCTAGATGTGTGACACATGAGACAGCACACACGAGACTGAATCATTCGTATCGGTCTTTTTTCCCAAGCTGATCCTTCTCAAGTTCGTCTTCAGAGAAATCTTCAATTAACTGACGAAAGTAATCTAGGAATCTTTCGGTTTGCTTAACTGCGCCGTGTGATTGGTTCAGAAAACTCGTGCCACCTTCTAAACCAATCAGATGCAAGACTAAAGAATCGTGACTTGGTCGGCCGCGTTTTGCCGCGCTTCAAGCCGTTTATCTGTTTCTTGGTACAGTCGTCTCTTTATACGTAACAGTCATTCTAGTCTCGCCGCTGCAGCCATCCTTTGTCATGCAAGAAATTTCAACCTTAAGCATTCAATTTCTAACGTTATTTTTTCTCGCATGTCAGGCAACTGCATCTTTCAGAGAATGATTTGGCTGCCTTAACAGGTGGAAAGGTATGGCGATATTCTGTGTTAAGCCAGGTTAATTTAGTGTAGTATTGTTTTTCAAAATAAACGATCTGAGAGAGGTATGTTCGCTCACTAACTCTTCGCTCTACCCTTAGTTTAATGTATCGCAATCGACACATCATTATCAACTGATCATTTCTTATCGTATTTTATTTCTTTTTCAACAGGGATTTCCATTCCTTTTCCATGCCATCAAAGACAGTATTAACCTCCGTCACACAACCAACTTGATTTTCAGTCTGTGCAGATACAACCTGAAGTTAGCGGAAAGCGTGAGTCAGCGATTTTCGCGTGTCTTTACAACTTTCACGTTGCCTTGTCATTGGTCTGTAAGCCTCGCGCCTCCTCCCTAACCAATCAGATGCAAAACTAAAATCAATCATGTCTTGGCCACGTGGGTTTTCCCGCGCTTCAGGCAGTTTTGTGGAGGCAGAATTGTTCTTTATTTTCTTGATGCTCGTCTGTGAGATTAATGGAAATGTTGCACTTTCATAAACAGAATTCTTACTTGGTTTTTGTTTTTTTTTTCCAGATAATTTCTCTGTTGATGTCTTCGGTTCAAAAACTTCCTCCAGAGGTTGGTAAAACGTTGCAAACTGAGCCGTTGATAAAATTCAAAAGAGTCCATTTGGTAATAGCTTATTTTTGAACACTTTCTTGTTTTTCCCCTGCAGCAGTCTCATTCATTCTTCAAGTTACTGTCAATGTTGACAGAAATGCAGGGGGGTCCACCTGGCATGCCATCTTTTACCAAACTAACTCTCTCGCGCATCTGGGAGGTGAGCTATTTGTCGCAGTTTTCGTTGTTGTTGTTGGTGTTATTTTTATTTTTCATAACGCAAAATTAAATTTTTGTTCGCACTCTTTAGCCTAAAATAAACAAATTATTGCTTCAAGCTCAGATGTGCAACCTTTTTCGTAGAAATGCTAAAAATAAAACAGGCTTGAGGTGTTGATTGAGCATTTCTGTGATATATTTTTCGAATTGACCGAAAAAAAAGACTCCCTTGTCTTCGAAAGAGGTTCTGAAATAACGCTGTGTTACTGTGAAATACTTTTCCGTGTTTCTTGTTTATTGACAAGAGGATAATCGCGTCTGTTTGACCTTCCGCAGGCTGCCGAATACAACGCTGCTCTGTGTATAGACTGGCTGACTTGTATGGCTCCGAAAAACAGGATGGTATACGTCTGTTTTCTTTTTTATGGTACAACCAAGCGTACCATCTGGCTTGGCTGACTCGAACCTTTGCCAAACGCACTACCAATGTTAATAATAGATCGGTGTAAGATAGTAAACAGTATGCTCGAACTTCCCGAATAACCGTTTAACTCCCGTGAGTGACCAAGACAGAATTTCTCCATATAACATCAGTACAGTATCAAGCAGACAAGTAATGAGAATAAAGAAAAATATCAGTTAAGGGATTATTAGTAAATTCGATACCTGATTCTCCGAACTAATATCATACGAATTGTATGGCGGTCAGTAAAGAGAATTACTAATCAGATCTTAAGAATGAAGGGGTCAGCATGCTGAATGTGAATCTCGTCGACTTATCCTTGCCGTTTATTGGTAGGCTCATCAGTGGGTGTTGGAAAACATGGACAAATGGGTGGAAAAGTATCTTATTGCTGACAACAGTCTCAGACTTAGAAATGGTAAGTTTATAATTTAACATAGCGTTCACTTTACACAGCGTGAGAGCAACTCGTGCCGAGACCGCTGCACTCGGTGGTTTTTGTTGCTTCCACATTCTGGAAGTTGAAATGTTTGGACTGTTTTAATCTCGTAGATTTTGCAGCTACTTGATCTGCAAAATTAAGTTCTTGCAGGAAAGAAGAAACGTCCAATAAAATGTTGGAAAATTTACCACCTTCAAAGTAGAAGGATGAGTATGCCGTAACTGATGATTAAAAAAATCTGAGAGATTAAAGTTCACACAGCAACCAGGTGGACAATCAGACACGGTTTGATGCTACTCTGGTTTAAGGATTTAATGAATGTAACCAGGGAAATTACAATTCATCGACCCAACGTTTCGACACTCCTGTCTAGTACTTTCATCAGGGGTGATCTGATTGTCGCAGCAAGAGATCCTCATGGAGACTCAGAATTTTTCTTAGTCCCACGCTCCTTAAACCAGAGTAGCATTAAACCATGTCAAAAAAAATATGTTCCCTTAAAACTCAATGCTTCGCCCACCCGCAAAACAAAACTACGGAAGTTTCAATAAAAGCTGATTACCAGCCGTCAACCGCTGCCCACAAGACCTCTTACCGCCGTCTGTTGAGCCTGCGAGCCTGCGTTTGGGTTTTGCCTTGCGGCCCAGCCTCCTACACTAAGGACTGCTGCTTATGGAAAACGTTATTTACCTTACTATATGAGGGTGTGAACACGAAAACATGTCATGGCATGAAATAGTATGGGTTTATAATTACCAACTTCTATGCAGTTTAGGTTAGGTGTGGTGTTACTCGTATTCAGGTCACGCAAGTTATGATTTCCACTTCAGTATTTCTCAATGTATCTTTTATTGCTGTGTTATGTGTAGCTTCTGCATACCTTCTTGTAAGCCTGGTGCCCAACAGTCACTTCAGACAAGGGTTCAGGTAAGGACAGCTCTGTGTTACTTTGAAAATTTCCCAGTGAGAATGTGACGGCAGTCTTAAACCGTGAATCGTTGAGTGGATACATACATACATACATACTTTATTGGCTCGTCCCCAAGGGACTTTTCAGAGTTAAATCTACATTACACGAATAAAACCTAAGTACATAAAAGGATAAAAGATAAAAATTAACTAAAGCAGTCATTAAGGAGCTTTTGCCTGCTTTAGTTAACTTTTATCTTTTATCCTTTTATGTACTTAAGTTTTATTCGTGTAATGTAGATTTGACTCTGAAAAGCCCCTTGGGGACGAGCCAATGAAGTATGTATGTATGTATCCACTCAACGATTCACGGATCCCATATCAATTGGCCACTACAACTGAACACCAGCCAAAATCACGATTGTCTCTCCTCGATCATAGAGTTCTCATTGGCTCTGGGATACCAGCGGCGAGGCCAGTGCTATGCAAATGCGCGAGAGGTCTGGGATGGTTCGGCACGACCCCTCGTAAACCCCCCCGTAGACCCCTCGTAAGCCCCCCGTAGACCCCTCGTAAACCCCCCGTAGACCCCTCGTAAACCCCCCGTAGACCCCTCGGAAACCCCCCGTAGACCCCTCGGAAACCCCCCGTAGACCCCTCGCGGGCTTCGCTGGTCGTGCCTTATCGCTAATGAGAGCCTGCCCGCCGGCTACACATTCACTATAGAACGAATTAACGTTGATCCAATGTTCATCTCTCTGAAACGGCGTGGATTGAGTCCTTATGCGACCCGACACCTGTATAAGGCGAAAACTTCAAGTGGCTTTTGTAACAGACTGTTAACCTACTTTTTCGATGGTTTTCAAAGTAAAATGATAGAAAATACTTTGATGACTGAAATTTTCACAACTTCTGTAAGCGGTTGACCCTAGAACTTAGAGCATAGGTTATCAAAATCAGAGTTCATTTTTGTCGCTTACTGTTGCTTTAACTCACTATTGAAGAGATGTCCCGCAGACTGCTGTAGTTTTCTTGGGAAGAATCTGTGACGGTTCATTTTCTTCTGTTCCTTTTTTCAGGTCAAGAAGCTTTGCTGCACCGCATAAGGAAATGGTGGTAAATATAGTTTACAATATTTATATGACAGTTTTAAACAGTGATAAAAAGTCACCTTCCTCCAGTTAACGGAAGGAACTGGTTCAGTACTAAGGCAAACAAAAAATATATATAAGCGTGGCGTTGCATGATTTTCTCCCTTGACCATTCCAGTTTCTTAGATGAACTTTCATCGGATAGGCTAAAGTGTATAAAAAGTTAATCCTTGCAGTTCATAACTCATCCAATTTCCCACGAGATAATGATGTATATGGTACTAAAATTAGTGAGAATGTCAGGTTTGAAGACATTACTAAATGGCCTGACGCATAAAGGTTTGATACAAAGCATGAGTGGGACATTCTCTGATGCAATTTCTTTTTTTGTTTCAGTTGAGTAAAGACGCCCTCTCAATACTTCACGAGGTAGGGCATGTTTTTTATTTGTTATCGCAGAGAAATAAACTGAATGCTACATTCTAATCAGGCAGCACAGGGCGAAAAACGTAACCTGTGAGCCATGGAGTAAAAAATAAATGTACATTAACTAATCCTAAAAAGATTTTCCGTTGTGTCTACGGTCCTCCTTCTAACAGGAACTCAAACTGCCACCTTGAAAGTCCGGGCAATATTCAGCGTGCCCGAGAGCACTGCCCTCTGCATCTTTCGCAGTACGTCTGTGCTTCTGCCTCCCACCAGCTCGCGCATCGTGACATCCAGCTCCCGTGACCACCCCCGAGGGCATCCATTATATTGTTATAGTTTGGATATATCAACGAAGTTGAAATGGTAAATTGGCCACCGTAACCATTACAAAAGCTGATGTTTCGAGCGTTAGCCCTTCGTCGGAGCGAATGGACTAACGCTCGAAACGTCAGCTTTTGTAATGATTACGGTGGCCAATTTACCATTTTAACTTTGTTGATACTCCCACCGACGCAGCCCCAAACAGTTTCTTTCGAAACTATCACCCTTTATTCATTATGATGTTTTATTACGCGACTCGGACAGTCAGAGGGCCAATAACTAAAATCAACCAATCAAAATGCTTTATTGCCGGTCCGATATTCTCTAAGTATTGGACCGGGCACTGTCCCGAATGGTCCCGAATGATACCGAACTTGTGTCCCTTTGAACTTCAGTCGTATAATAAATCTCTATTAACCAAGCTTGCTCGGGGCCGTGCTGGAAGAATATCGGCCCTCGGTCTTTTTTGTACGGACCGAGCGCAGCGAGGTCCGTATTGTCAAGACCTCGGGCCGATATTCTCCCAGTACGGCCCTCGCGCTTGGTTAATAAGATATAATATTGCTTCACCTCGTAGCCTGGGAACTGCTGCCTTAGTTGCCAGCGAAGGGGTCTGTACCTCAGTGTCTTCTCTTCATCCTTTCTTGTCCGATTGTTAACCCACGGACAGCTCATTTCCAGCCTCACAACTCTCTTGCACATATGATTTACAATGCGTGCATCCACCCTATTGCATCTGACCTCTTGTTGATCAGCATATATAGGGATATCCCAATAAGCTTTAACATTCTATGACTCATACACGGGCTTGGGCTTGTTGGGTGAGTACCAGGGTGGTATCTCGTTTATAACTCCCTCATCACACAACAGTTCGTAAAACAGTACCTTCAGTGCTGCGTCGTGTCCAGAGAGATACATGCTTTGGGCCAGCGCACTGCATCCTGACAAGGTATGAGGCACGCTCTCTGGAGCCTTGCCGCATAATCTGCACCTCACCTCGCCTTCCCCTCTTGTGTGGTTCTTCTGACTCGTGTATACTCGCGTTGGCAATAGCTGCTCGTATAGCTCGACGAGTCCAGCAATTGTGTGTAATGGGCAGTTCTTCCACTCTGTGAGCCACCAGAAACACCCATCGGCACTTAAACTCTCATCCTCCAGCCTGGTAGTCACTAGATGCCCTTGCCATCGTTGGTTTCTGATCTTATCCTCTAACTTCTCAATTTGGCACCTCCCCACATCTTTCTTGATCCCTTGCGCGTGTTCCAAATCCAACTCCAGCCCCAACTTCTCCGCGCACTTAGCCGCTTCTTTTAAAATGGACCTACGCCCCATCCTTGCCGCTTGCTCTTCAAACTCCCGTACCATTCCCAGTGCACGATCTTCATTACCATGGAGTCTGACTGCGCCCTTGATTTTTGTGGCCTTGTACTCCATTGCAACAGAGCGCAATCCCCGCCCTCCTTTACTTCTTGGCATATACAACAATTCATTCGAATTACATTATTATTATTACTATTATTATTATTATTATTATTATTATTATTATTATTATTATTATTGTTATCATCATCATCATCATCATCGTCGTCGTCATTCCTATTATTATTAACTCGACTGTAGATGTTTTGCTTTGTCTTAACCTTCCATCTGTATGATCTTTGTAATCTTCTTTGACTTTAAACAGATTTACAAAATGTTGCTTAATCTTCTTCCAAGAGCCAGGAAATACTGTGGTACGTAGAACGCCAAATTTAAGCAGATTCTTGTTGTTGGCGTACTCGTCGTCGCTGTCGTCGTCGTTGTTGTTGTTGTCGTCTTCGTCATCGATGTTGTTGTTTTTGTTATTGTTATCGGTTGTTGTCCTTGTCCTTGCCCTTGTCCTTGTCGTTTTTTTAAGCCAAATATGATCCCGTCACGTTTTCGTACTCCTAGGCAACCGTGAATTGTATAACCCGTGTTTCTCTTTTCCTCCTGTTTTGCTGAGTAGATCGAAACATCCATGGCACCACAAAACTTGTCAGCTATTTTGCCGTGTTGAACTACTGCCTTGTATCAAACACCGAGAAAGAAATGGTATGAAAAATGTTTCCTTGTTGCGATACTCTTTGGAATGTGTCATGACATCACACGTCCAAAACGAAGAGGCCTTTTGGCAAAGTACCTTAATGAAATTTTGCTTCCTCTCATTTGTAGTTCACACCATTCTGTACAGAGTTGTGGCGGCTGTTTCACCCGTTGATGTCAGAGCCAAATATAGCGGTACATCCTAACAAACAGGTAATTGGGGATAAGGTAGTATATCTTGACCTCGGTCGTTGAAAATTAAAACATTATTCGCTCCAGGCTCAGTGAATATTTTTGAATAATAATAATCATGATAATTATAATATTAATAACAACATTTCTGCTCTAGCTCCACTGCTAATGAGATAGCTACTAAACATTTGAAAGAACAACAACAGGGAGTGCAAGTTTCTCATGCACTGAATTGTTGTCTCTTTTTAGGCCTTGTTGATCTTTTGGTTTCACGCTTGCATCAGTTGTGAAGAAAACATCGACTTTATTACGGAAAACAGCAGCGTGGCTGCGAACATACCGCTGAACTACATTCTGTAAGTGACTCTCTCAGCCTTCGGCTCTTGATTTATAAGCTTTCCACGTGTTCTATCAACATCCCGCGTGGCTTTACCACGTTATAGAGCCCAAAAAGATGTGCTCTATTGCTGAAGTGGGATTTACCTAAACTTCTCCTTCACTCAGTCAGATGCAAGACTAGAGCCAACCCTAACTTTGATACTTTTTTTTTCGCGCGCCTCATTCAGGTTTTTTTTTTTGTTTGCTTGTTTTTTGCAACACTCTTTCCAGCTTTTATTGTTTGTTTCTTCCCTGAACGTGTTTGCTGTGATTATGGGTTTGACGCCACTCATATTCTAGATTTTCTAGAATGACGAGTAACAGCCATTATTAACCCATGATAATTTTTGCTTCATATGTTTTCAGGTCCAGCGATGAACCGGAAGTGGTAAACTTTAACAGGAATGTACTTCCGGCATATTATGGGCTACTTCGGTTGTGTTGTGAGCACTCCCGTTCCTTTACTCACCAACTGGCTGTGCATTCCAATATGAAGTGGGCGTTTGAAAATCTCACCATCCGCATGAACCAGTATCCACAGGTAGGAACAAGGTTCCCCACAAGTTTTAAAAGTCGTGTTTTTTTGTTTGTTTGTTTTGTTTTGTTTTGTTTTTTTTTCTCTGGTATAGCAGTTTGGGGACTGGGAAGTATCCCGGTTAGCTCAATGGATAGAGCGCTGGACTGTTGTGCGGGAGGTCGAGGGTTCAAGCCCCGGCCGGACCAACACTCAGGGTCTTAAAATAACTGAGGAGAATGTGCTACTTTTCTATAACAGCAAGAAATGGATAGACATTCTAGTCTTCTCGGATAAAGACGAATAAACCGTAGGTCCCGTCTCCTGCATCTCTTAATTAGTTAATTTGGTTTGGCAGGAGACGTTAAAGAACCCACTCGCGAGATTACTGTGATGTGGTCTGGCCTGTTTACTGGGAATTGGGGGAAGGGGGCATCTGTTAGATTCGCCTTTATTTGATTGTAAATCGCTTAGCAGTCTGGTAAAGTCCCCCGCACAGTGTTGTAAAGCGCCATGAGCTCAGGATATGAGCGCTATATAAATAAAAGTTGTTATTATTATGATTATTATTATTACTATTATTATTATTATTATTATTATTATTATTATTATTATTATTATTATTATTATTAAGCTTGTCATGCAAACACTTGATAAGGACTTATCTCCCACAAAGTAGTCGCCATGCAACTGGGCAAAATCACTTTCCACCCTTTGCGCCCTTAATAACGTTATTATGCCTATTCTCTACACTGTTTCCATACATTTCCTGAGGTGCTGATAAGGAGAAATGTTTTAACGATCAAGAGCTTCTTTTGCTAATGATCATTTAAAAAAGAAAAAAAGAAAAGAAAAGAAAGAAAAAGAAAAAAGAAAAAAAGAAAAAGAAAAGAAAAATCGATGCTAGTCACTTGTGTACGTTCAAAGAGTTCAAGTACAGTAGGTCAACACTTTTGTTTGCTTGCCGTGTGAAGCAGGTAACGACGATTATGTTACAAATTTATGTTGTGTAATGAAGGTGATGAACAATGTGAATTGCGTGACAGATTTTTTTTTTTTTTTATTTCCCCGTGTCACAGGCAGTCGAAGAGCTTTTTTCTCTTATGAGGCTCTTTGCTGGCGTTACTTCCCCTGATCCGCCAAAAGAGAAAAGCAAGGAAGAAGAAGCGTTTGAAGCATCGTTCAGACGAGACACCATTATCCTGTACCAGAACTGTTTGGACGGAGGAGCTTCGTGGACAACGCTTATCAGGTACAGGGATCTATGTGGAAGGGACTACGGGGAGTAGTGCGACAGCGAGAGTGGAATGTGTGAAATGGAAGCACTAAGGCTAAATCATCCTGCAGTCTAAATCCCACAGGGATCAACAAACGCTTATTCATGTTTTTCTCGTTGCCATGTTCCCACCAATAACGTAGCTCCATTTTCTGCCTTTAAAAGCACACACAGCCCACAATTCCTCGATTCGCTCCGACGAAGGGCTAACGCTCGAAACGTCAGCTTTTGTAATCGTTACGGTGGCCAATTTACCATTTCAACTTTGTTGATATATCCAAATTAAATATTAAATCATCCTGCCTTGATTTCATAGCACAGTTACACTAGTGTCTTTATTGAGCCTAGATTTAGAAAAGAATGTAGTGTGGACAACTGTAATAAAGCGTTATTAAAGAACGTTTTCTTCCATTGTAGTGCGTACAAGATCTTACTTCAGACGGATGAGGACAGACTGACTGTAGTCGTTAACCAAGGACTTCTCACACTGTCTGATGTAAGGCTGAATTTATAACTGATCATGTTGCTGCGTGTTTGTAACTAGTTAAGATATGAGACAGGGAAAACAACAAACAAAATAACTCCAAAGTTCATTTTTCTCTCAAATTGCTCAACAGGCATTTACAACCCTGCACATGATGTACCACGAGGCCACAGCATGTCATGTGACAGGAGACCTAACAGAAGTGTTGATGATTTTACACAACTTGTTAGTGTGCTGTCGGCCGCATAGCAACAAACCAGGTTTTTAATTCTATGCTATTCCTCTCGCCGTTGCATCTATTATTAGACCGTGCATGATATCTTTTCGATAGACGCATTGTCCAGTGAGCATTGTTTAGCTGAGTACCGAGTTTCTCGTTGTTTGGGAAATGGGAAACCCTTATATTTAGGGCATACTCCAGACCCAAAGGTTCAGGCGCGAGCCTTCGTTGGGTCATTGTTGGTCGTTGTGTGGAAGAAACTTGTCTGACAAGGCCTCTCTTTGCCGTGGGGTATTTAACAATTATTCCACGAGCGCGCGTTGAATATGAGATGATAGATAGCCAACGAGGCGCCTAGCGCCGAGTTGGCTATAATCATCTCATATCCAACAGGTGCGAGTGGAATAATTGTTTTATTTAAAAAAACGCCCCCGAGATATTAGACAAATCTTCTCGACTTTATTTGTAAGAAGAAACCGGATGTTACAATGTATAGATATTAGATTATGGTATATTGGCTCATATACCATAATGGCTAAGCCAGTAAAAAGTCTTGAATTGCATTATCCAATGATCCAGTTTTTGATAAAATTGGATGTAGGAAAACTGGGGAAAGTAAACGAAATGCTGTGGGTGGGGGGCCCCTGTCACGGGATTGCCTCAGAGGCAATACTCTCAATCGTTACATGTTATGGAATCGTGGATAAGCCCCGCCATGAAGAAGCCACGTGGCTTGCAAGAATGAACCCATGTTAAAATGTAGACTTTGAGAAACTAGACGTTTCCTGTCTCTTCTGCTAGGGTACGTATTACTTGTCTTCGTGTTTATCTTTTCTCTTTTGTCTTTCAGACGTTCGCAGTAGTATTTTAGGATGGTCAGAGAGATTTGATGTCGCACAAAAACTTCTCTCGCTGTTAAATTCCTACACACCTAAAGAAGTGAGGCAATCCTGTCTGGGTAAGTCGCAAAATCGCGTCGACTGATAGATATTTTCCCAACGACACTTTACGACTCGCAACAGAAAAGTGTCTTTTTGTGTGTAGTGTTAAACTGCTATCAGCGAAGTGCAATCGTACAAAAGTTTTGCATCCTCTTAACGAGGATCAATAGCACTCATAGTTGATTTACGAACACAAATCGGACTACTTTAGTGGGGAAAGGGCCACGGACCCGAATAGCAAAGTCCAATCAGGACCAAGGAACATATCATAACGAGCCAGCCACAGCTTCAGTAAAAAACAGGAAATTTACCGAAGCGCAAATGGCCAAATGGTTTTTGTTTCGTAGAGGGTTAGTTGAGAGGGCGACGCGGTATAGTTTTTCTGAGGCAGTCACGGAGCCTACAAAAGAAAAATCAATGCACTCCTGGAATAAATTTTAACACTCGTTTGAAGCTTGCGCTACGTATGTAGTTATTAGAGGCGGGGGGAGGGGGGAAACTGGTCAACCATGGTTAATCTGGTGAACAATGTGAGGAAGCCCTCGAGTTTGTTCTGTTCATCCCGCCTCAAAAGGTGTCCCACGAAATAGCATCCCTTATTTGACGAAGTGATCGTTTACGATCTACAGATGTATTAAACGCCATGTTGGTTGTGTACCCCGGTGACGTCACGGAGGCATTGATTCCCATCATCAGTGCCTCTCATCAGCACTGGAACAAAACCTCTCCTCCAGGTTAGTTTCAGCCTGAGTAGCAGTCGTTTTCGTTTCCCCTCAGAAAAGCACGGGAAGTGAGCTAATCTGAGGCTCCTTTTGGTGCCATCTCTTCTTTCAGCTTCTGCTTAGAGCTCACTTCTCCTGCTTGGCTGCAACGATTCGGGGAAGACTCCCGCATGTGTGCGGGGTGATTGATTAGTAAAAGACAGCGATAAATTCCGAGAACATAGTTGTTAGGAAGCGGGCATATGGTTGTGCTTGTTTAAACTGACGTCTGAAGACTTGATCTTGAGATCATTCAAGGAACAGCGACAAAGAACGTTTTAGCAAGTCCACGATTCACTCTAATTCATTATCCCCTCTTGCAGGGACATGTTTCTTTTGTTGTCCGTAAATTATTTTTTCCTTTGTTTTGCGGAATTTTGTTTGTGTGTTTTTGTTTTGTGGTTTCTTTCTTTATTTTCGGCCCGACTGGTAGCAAACCAATTTTGGAAAACTCTGTCTACGATTTTTTTTTTTTTTCACTTTTTGTGACAATGATTTAAAGTCGTGTGGAGCATATGAATTAATAAGCTTGCACTCCTTCTGTAGTCTAAGTTTTCTCCGAATTTTTTTTCTCGAGACTTAATTTTGCCAGTATATGTAGAGACGCACTCGGTAATTAAGAGGATGCTAGAGGTTACTCGGCGTTCGTCACGATAAGTGCACTTACTAAGCTGTACTTTTGTCTTCTGCTTATGACCTCAAAGACGAGTTACTGTACTAACCACGTGTGATGCAATCTCCAGGTCTCCTTGGTCCGTATTTTCCTCGTCGAAACTCGAAGGTTATTGTCAGCAGCAAGTCTGTGGCGAGGCCTGCTGTGCCTGAGCTTAACATGTTCCTTCATCCGTCGTTTTTGGACTCGCCAAAGGTGTGTACCACCGTCTGATACTCTTTGATGTACCAGTCGGCAGTGTAACCGAGTGCAATTTATTATAGTTAATATAGAGGCGAAGTGAATGAGCACAATTCCTTAGGTGATTTACCCTGACAACCTTTAAAAGAATTGGAAGGATCTGGGGCAGTTTAGGCAGAATCCTGTCACCACAGGGATGTCGATTTTACGAGCATTCTCCAAATAAAACAACTGCATTGTCACTGCAAACCTTCCCCTCCGTCGTGTTGATCATAGGATTGCGGGCTAAACCCTTTTTGATATATATAACTGGCCTCAACCTTCTTCACATGTTTGTTTGAATCGTAATCTATTGACCTGTTGTTTACACAATGTTTTAGGGACTGGAGGAGTCGTATGACGCAGCAGTTGCGGAGTACTTCCAACCGTATCACCACTTTGTGGATAAACTGTTGCGTTATGGGTTCAGTCATGACAGGGTCCCTGAACATGTCATCACTTGCAGTAAGTGTTTGAAGGCCATAGAACCCTTCAAGATAATGGGTCATTTACAGCGTCAGAGACAACACTTTACTGCTCTTTCCAGCTGTAGTTTGGTCCTGTCGCGCGACTCGTTTTCTTGTCACGCGAGGCGTTTCCTCCTCGTACATCACGTGACGTGACCAAAAATGGCTGCGATTGAGACTGCAAAAAAAAAAAATCGCCGTGATTAAATCTTATAAATATGCCAAAAGGAAACCAGGATGGTAAATGATGGCGAAGATCAACATAGCTTGCAAATATCTCAAGTTGTCTGGAAAAAGCGCAAGAAAGCTTCCTTATTAGAAATAAAATAGCATCAGCAACTCACAAACAAATACCTGAGGTGCTGAGTATCGCATCATTTCTTAGGGGTTCCAGTGCGATTATCTTCCAAAGCCCCTTTGTTGAGTAGTCCTGCACTATACAACCTTCAACACAAAACCAATTATTTTGGCGCCTTGGTTAATCATTCGTCGGTTACAGCAATTTTGTTTCTTCCCAAGCATTAGGTTTTTAGGTAATTCTGTGTACATGTGACTACTGCTCTTTGTGATATGGTGGGTAAAATTCGAATTTTGTAGGTTGTCTCTTGGCGATAGAAGCCATTCCTCTTCACTTCACGTTTTTCAGCAGTCTGTGGATGGAAGTCTATCAGAAGGCTGGTGAGGTATGTGTCGTGTTGCTTACGTTGGCATGGAGACTTGTTTCTCTGTCCCTATTTACTCATTCCGCACAGGTAACCAACACTTTCTATTTGAGACTGTTTCTTTAATTATCCCGCACAAGGTCACCAAAACTTTCTATTTGAGGCTGTTTCTTTAATTATCCCGCACGAGGTCACCAACACATTCTATTTGTGGCTGTTTCTTTAATTATCCTGCACTAGGTCACCAGCACATTCTATTTGTGGCTGTTTCTTTAATTATCCCGCACTAGGTCACCAACACATTCTATTTGAGGCTGTTTCTTTAATTATCCCGCACTATGTCACCAACACATTCTATTTGTGGCTGTTTCTTTAATTATCCCGCACAAGGTCACCAACACTTTCTATTTGAGGCTGTTTCTTTAATTATCCCGCACAAGGTCACCAACACATTCTGCTTGGGACTTTTCTTTGCAGATTGGTAGATACAAGACCTACATACAGCAGCTTTGTCAGAAACCCGAGTTCCTCGAGGTAACTTTTGTAGCAACTCATTTTTGTGCATTCGTGCGAAGTTTGTGTCGCCATCATGGAAAAGAGGAGAGACAACAAGGAATAATAACCTATTTAGTTTGGTTTATCAATTCATTCCTTCACTCACTCACTCAACCACTCGCTTAGTTATTAATTTAATTTTACATTGTTCTGTGTCTTTGACTTTATTAACTTGCTATTCTGAACCAATGTTTAGTCAGTCGATAAAGAAATCGCTATTTAGTCAAAAGTCCTCTTAAGTAAAAGCACATTAATCAAACGAAGTCGTAAATCAGTAAGCCACGTTTTGTATATCAATTTGTCAGTGCAAGAAAGGCTGCGAGACAATATTACAATGCAAAGTAGCCGTGTGTTAACAATTAGGCTTGGTTAATTACCCTTTCTTTTCAATGTTTGTGTAGTACGTGGACCTGATCTTACTGGATGAACGAGAAAGTCTCAACGTGCGAGACATCTATTCCTTCCTTTGTTGCTTTTTTCCGAGGGTAAGTGTTTGTTTCTTTGTTTTGTGTTCTTTTTTTTTTTGTTTTTTTTTTGTTTTGTTTTGTTCTGTTGCCTTTGTTTCTTCGCTTGTCCGCGTACATACATACATACATACATACATACATACATACATACATACATACATACATACATACATACATACATACATACATACATACATACATACATACATACATACATACATACATACATACATACATACATACATACATACATACATACATACATATACGTACATATACTTTATTTAATCTCGAATTTGGAGTAGCTAAAAGATAAGCTAGTATCTTTGAGTTACAAGTATAATTCTAAATACTACTAAAATGTGAAATGTAAAATTGTAACATTCTAAATTTTAACTATGAGAAAGAGTCATACTGTAGAATCTTGCGCTTGAAATCAGAAAAGTCCGGAGTCCGGAAGAGAGTTCCATAGTTTTGAAACCATATATGAAAAGGAGTGAAGACCATAAATAGTAGTTTTTATAGACGGTAGAGACAAAATATAATTTCCGCGTAGATTATAGGATACGGACGCGTAATTTCTCTAGTCGTGAGAGTCGTTTTTATGTGCTATGAAATTAAGTAAGTTAGACGTAATATTTTGAATTAAGAACTTCCGGCAGGTGGTCATCCAAAATAACTACGGCTGAACTTGTTACTGTTACTTCCCCCTTGTCATGAGAGAATTGGTGTTTAATGTGAGTATTATTTCTAACATTTCATTCCCCAAGGTATCAAGCCAGGTGTTGGTGAAGCAGTGGAATAACTTGGTGCAGACATTAGTAGCGACAGTAATTGCTGATAAACCCGCGGCGGAGAAGGCAAATGACTCTGAACTCTGTGCTATAGCTAAAAGACTTACTGCGGTAAGAAGTCAAATGCTGTCGTAGAAACTATTTCCGCGCTAATTACGAAGCAAGTAACTTTTTTTTTTTTTTAAGGAAAGCTGACTTAGGGATGGGATTCTTGTTCTTCACGAAAAATCCAAGGCTTGCATATTTTGAAGCGTAGTAGACTTCCAGAGAGAAATGTTCCGAGCCGTTCGTACAACTAGTGAATGGAAAACCTTGCTACAGCGCAACGGATTCACCTAGCTTGCGTGATAACACCCAACCTTTGGTCCATAATTGGAATATAACCCCTTGGGTTTCCAAAAATAGCCTAGTGATACGTTCCCCTTACTAGTTGAAGAATTATCCTGAAAAAAGATCAAGGATTGGAACAGACAAACGTCTTAGTTATTGAATTTATTTTCAGGAACTGCGAGCCATGTCTCTTCTTTTCTCCGTTCGCCCGCCACAGAAGTCGGACGTGAGCCCTTTGTTGCAACCAAGTCTCACCGAGTTGCTGGCGGTCTGCCGCAAGTATCAAGCCAGGAAATTAGAGGCCAAATCACGGTCACCTGCGGTAGAGTCTGAACAACCTCCTTCACAGCAGCAGGGTAAAGATGAGCCATCTGCTGCTAAAACTGAGGGAGATAACGGGCCTGCGAAGAAGCGAAGGAGGACTGAAGAAGAAGAGGAAGAGGCCTCAGCTAAAACGACCCCGGGTCCGTCAGATAAACCGGGGACGAGCAAAGACGATGGTACAGCTGCATCAAAGAAGGAAAAGACTCCAGAAAATTCTCAGAAAAAGACTGCATCAATATGGGGGGCGAGGCCACCCACGGATTGGGTGGACTCACTGGTCAAGGCTATACAGAACACTGTATCTAAAGTTCCAACGTAGCTGACATTTAATGGCAACGAGACGTGATGGTTGCGTTTTAATCAGCTCAACTGTGCATCTCCTGCGATTCGGAGGAAAAACGTTTTACACAAATGTATTACGCACGAGGAGAATAGAAAGACAGACCTTGGCTTTCGTTTGTTTTGACCGAGATGGAAAGAAGTTTGAATTTCAATTCACAGTAGTTGCATTGCATCGAAGAATTTTGCAAATTCGAAGAATTAACCTGCATGAAGAGGTGGAAAACTGTTGTCGACCATTGATAAGTAGTCATGATGTAACACATAAAGGAGAAGATAAAAGTGAAATAGGTACACCCCACTTAAAAAAAAAAAATTCAGGTTTGATATTTCAAATGAATCCATAGGTGATAAGCTCCTTTAAAGCTTTTCACTGATTTGTCGACAGATAATGAGTATCTGATCTTTTGAACGTAGACTCAAGTGAATAAAAGAATTACAATGAATTTGTACAAAAGAAGCTAAGGGCTAACTGTACTCTTTTCGTGTTATGCTTTATGGTTGGTGTTCTACACCGAAAAGAAATATAGGCGTCCAATTTGAACTGCCATTGTTCTGGACTCACTGGCCTCGTCTTCACGCGGAAACACAAAGGGCTAGTCAAGCCAGAACAATAGCAAATCAAATTGGACGCCATATTTCGATGCGGTGTGTTCGCTTATTTCTTTGTTTATTTTCCCAATTTCCGACAACGATGTACTATCACAGAACCCACCAGAACCCTGTTTTTTAAAGGGCGGAAAACGCTACCCGACGGATAAATGGCTATTTAATTGGCTCTACCTCTCCTACCCTCTCGTCTAAAGGGTTAGACCCAGAAGGAAAGTGCTGATAAAGTTTTTTTTTCCACCTTTTTTTCTCGTTCCAGTCCCTTTTGTTCATGTTCGTCTCTTTAGGCGGCTTTATGTTTATGTTGTTGTTGTGGTTCTTTTTGTTGATGTCGGTCCAGACTTCCTGCAGCAGTAACATCTCAACCAGCCGCGGTAATGCCTGCGGAATATGTAAGTCTCCCCTCTAGTGAGCTCGTCTGTTTGCCAGGGTCCACGCTCAGAGTTGCATCCGTAGTTATAAAAAGTACCAATTGCTTGCCCCGTCCCAGTAGCTCTGCCCACGCCAAAAATACCCACTTGAGCCTTACAATGCAGTTTATTCCTCGTGCAAACCTGTGGACAGGTTTTCCCAAAGTATTGCGGACAAACAAAATTTTCACTATAACCGTATGCAGAGTGTTCATGTACGCTCCCTCTGCAAGCTGCAGCAGCAGCAAAATGCAAAGCACGCCAACCAACATCGTAGGCCGAAAACTCACCAAAGCCAGCTGGTAAGAGCTTCTGGGGTAGATGGCCGTTGTTATCGAGGGCAGCTAATCCTTGAAGTCGGCCTTGAGAAAGATACGAGAAAGTTTATTAGTCATAAATTGTCCATGAAATATTTTTCTCGCGTGCGGTTCGTCCAAACGTGTCACGTTAGCTAAAACTGGGGAGTATCCAGTGGTAGTCCCAGTTTTCAGACGTTACCTCCAATCCAATAAGTCCGCATTTAAGATTTAATTCATGATGAGAGAGCGTGTAGCTATTGTTACAGAAGAAGAGAAATTTCTTTTTGCACATAAAGTCAAACCAGAGAACACTCATTAACCATCCCATGCATGGAAACGGTAAGCTGATCGTTAACATCTTGTCTCGTGCGCTGCAAAAATATTTGAAAGATAGTAATCACAGTAACCCCACTTTTCGCAAAAATTCGTTCGTTTAATTCTCCCTGTACATGATCTGTTCCTCGACGCTCACAGCTTTCCTCAAGCTTCGCTCTCGAAAAACTGTTCGCATCTCGGATTACATAATATCCGCTGACAAATATCAGGGTGTATTATTGCGCCAAATGGAAGCTGTTGTCGTACATCAAGGAGATATAAATTTAAAAAAAGAAAAGAAAGAAGAGCGTGCTACGCAGATGGTTGTCCAATGATGTATTATGATTGAAGCTCTATTTTAAGTGTTTGAGCCTAATACACTAGTACACACAATATGACAGATCTACAAACTAAACTGAGATGGAAGTAATTGTCTCGAGATTACTAGGCATTCTGGTACAAGTTTGGCCTCAAAAAGTGACCACAGAATTGTCCATTTGATTGATAGCACATCGTTATTCTTATCACATACATTCTGGTTGAAGGCCACTCCAGTTCCCCGAAGGCAAACAAAGCCTGGATGCAGGACCAATCAGGTGATAACCAGGATTACAGAAAAATGAGACGGTATCACCAGTCCAGTAACGCGAGTCAATCACGTGACCAGCTGACGGGCGTCCGGGATTGCCGCAGTTTACCAATCCTGAGAGGTAATCGAAAAGTCCTCAAGTTGATTATTTATATGAATCTTATTTATATGAATCTCCACCTGTGTCGGGACAACAGGATGTACTTGCAGTGCACGCATTTTCCGTCCTGTTATCGGTTCAACAGCTCAAAAAATCAACTTTGAAACTTTAAACTTTAAAGTTGAAGCAGAGAGAAAACGAGTTATTTTGATACTAAAATTGAGCCTTGACTAGTTTGTTGCTGCAACTTATGTAATACAACTACAACCAATTTGACGAAAGGATGAAATAAAATCTGTTTGTTTGATGCTGCGTTAATCGAGAAGATTTTACTTGAGTCATCCAGGGCAAATTTATTTATAATGTATAGCACGTAATTTATTTTAAGCTTTATTTGAAAGTTGGAAAAAAAAAACGGAAAGAACTTTTATACGAGTTGAAATGCACATTACCATCTTTCACAAATTAATAACCAGCCGATGTTTTAACTTTTGGATTACAAACGAACTCAAAATTACTGAAAGGTTTCACAGCAGCACTAATGTATTGATGATTTTTGTTCATACCTTTCATTATCGAGCAGTGTTAAGTTTGTTGTAAAATCTGCAGGTGTAAAAACCAACATCGTTTAGTCTAAAACTCGGAATTGTGAACTCGCTTATTGTCAAGTCAGAGAGATTTTCTCCAGCCTCTTTTGTGGGCAAGGTGAACCAGTAGCAGAGCAGTTGATTTTTATGTAATCGCCAACATTCTGCACCCAATTCCACTTGGTGGACGCGAAATTATCGTACTAACAAGAAAAAAAAAATGCGAAAACAAGCAATGATCGCTGACGGAATTTCTTGAATTTGCTCTCATCAATCCAGGACCCAAAACCTAGGCCTAAGGGGGGGGGGGGGGAAGAGAGGATAAGGAGAGGAGAGGGGAAGGAAGCCACTCCTTTAAAGCTAGGGTGGGGTGGGGGATGCAGCATGCTTTTTGAAACCCCTTCTATCTTTAGATTCGCACCGAGTTTCCTACAGCCGAATGATAAGAAGGTTCGTCCTCTAAAAACGTTACCAATGCTAAATTAACTTAACCCGATTTCTGTCGCAAACGACCAGGAACTTTAGCGGCTCACACATTGACCTAGCAAAAATTTTGGAGCAAACATCCCCTCCCACATCCCGCAACTCGATCAAGGAAAAATGTTACATGGGCAAAAAGTAAATGGCCTTACAGCGTTAGTTTCACCTTCAACCAAATGCTAAAAGCTGAAAACTACGCATAATTCAAAACACTAAATTTTGAGTAAAAAAAAGGTGAAGGGGATTCTGGCGGGAAAGGGCTCAAACCTGGTACACAGGCAGCCCAAGCTCACTACCAGCCCAAGCTCACTACCAGAAAAGCGTACGTGACTCTTACAGTGTTGCGCAACGTTTTATATTCATAAAGGTTTGTATGGGATGTTATCGGTTTTCCTTAAAAGAGAGAAAAAAATGTCTTGTTTTGAAATAAAATGGACTTACCTTCAACTGGTGTTCCACTGCTAAAAAAAAGTTGAACACCAACATAGCGCTAACTCGCCGAAAACGCTTCAAAATGGCCTGAGACGCTGGTAATCAACAAACAAAGCAACAAGGCAATATGGTAAGTCCATTTTATTTCAAAACAAGACATTTTTTTCTCTCTTTTAAGGCAAACCGATAACATCCCATACAAACCTTTATAAATATAAAACATTGCGCAACACTGTAAGAGTCACGTCCGCTTTTCTTAGAGTTATCAGTTAACGTAATTTTAAAACTATTTTCTTACCTACGTCCTTAACAACTACCAATATAACGGCCATCACATTTCCTAAGATATTGAAGCCTTGGCATACATAAGCTTCACCATCATCTTCGGTCGTGTTCAAAATCTGAATCTTGTTTCCGGAAGTGACATGTCTGCCAACTGGAAGTTGAGCTTCCGGTTGACCTGCTCCAGGAGATCTAGACTACTGGGGCTGGGTAACCAATGTGTTGCACGTTAAAGTCGTGTCCCTAGTCTTGCAGGCTGTGATGGATATTTCGGGCAAGTGAACAAGTCTTGCAGCAACTGCAAAAATAGGTACGACAAAAAAAAAATTGACAAATAATTTAGACAATTTAACCGGCCTAAATAGAGCACTTTTCGAAAGGTTTCTTTAGAACCAAAACTAAAGAAATCACAACAGCCATGTAAATAATAACTTAGTTACAATTAGCAAAGAAGAGCCAAAGAGAAACTCAAATTAATGTCAAAAGTGCAGGAAAACGCCACTGGCTAAAATGTGTGTCTGCTCGCGATTTGTTTCAGTTTAACATCTGATCGACTCACAGGTTACGTGCGTTATATAAACTAATCACGGAGCGCAACATCCTTAAAGTTTCAGACGAAGTTAGCCGCGTTAAGATTTCTACCTAAGGATAGATTTTTTTAAGTGATCCTTAATTACTACTTTCTGGTAATTCTAGATCTGGCGCACCTTGGACAGTGATATTGACAGCAGAATGCGCGCTGCCCGAAAGATTTTCGGCCAGACATTTATAAGTACCACGATCTTCAAACTAAATGTCATCAAAATGCAGTGTTCTTCTTCTAAAAGCTCTCCTGTTGTCTATCACGTGGTCTTCCTTAAACCACGTGATTATCGGCGTGGGAAAACCAACCGCCTCACAACCTATCAAAACATTCTGGTGTTCCGTGACAGTTACAGATGGGGGAGGTTTTTCGGTGAATTTTGGTCGTCCTAGAACACAAACACGTAATACATCAGCTTGACGGTCAAGGAGTGTGTAATTTATGAATCTGATAGTGCGGTGTGACCGTCCGCGTGAGGGTAGTCCTAAAAAAGGGTAAAGTTAATTTGGACCGCGAGAAGAATGGAAAGAAAACATGGTGGAAATTCTTTTCAAGACCCGACTTTGGCTAAAAAACAAATGGGATTTCTTCGAGAAATCATGTATTTTCAAAGCGTCAACATCTGATAGGCTCTTCACAACAAACACGATTTATAACTGAATGCAAAGAGTTTCACATTTTAACCGACTGAAAACTCTTAATTTGGAATACCATTTTGGCAATAATTCTGTGAAATAGGGGGGAAACATTTACTTGAACAGCCAGAAAAACAACAAATTAGCGGCTTTTAACAAGAACTCTGTCACTGCGCAATGATCTTTACCAAACTGCCGGTGCTTCTCATTTCGTCCTGATTTCCCGGAGGGACCTCTAAGTCCAGGTGGACCTCAGTGAAGGTCCCCTACCGCCTCTTTTTCCCGGAGGACCAGGGTGACCACCTGCTCCCTTCCTTCCTCTCTTCCCAGGAGGCCCTGCGGGACCACGCTGTCCTTGAGGTCCTGGATGACTTGGGAAAGAGTAACACACGAAAGTTAATTATAATTGACTACTTTCATAAATGGCTGCCTGATTGATATTCTTTTGTTTAAATTTAAATTAGCCTTTCTGGCCTCGTTCTCCAGTTCAAAATTCAAAAGAATGTATTATCTCAAGCGAGGCTAGTGAGGCTAATTTGAATTTAAACAAAAGAATATCAATCCGGCAGCCATTTATGAAAGTGGTGTATTGGACCTGTTTTCTTGTAGCCATGGCAATATTGGTTGTCTTTTGGGGTAAATAGTTTCAAAGTGGTGTTATACTTTGGTCTTTCAAAACAAACAAGCGCTTTATATGTTATATGCCTCAAACAAACAAAAATGGAGACTAACATAAGATATGTAGTTTTATCTTATGATGGAATAAAGACTTTCGGGTTAGCCTACGATGGTGTATTCCTGTAAACAAGGTTTCATATAACGTCAGCTGGCTTTCTCCCGATGATCACCTCTTTTCTCACCCTAGGTTGACCTTCCGCCCTTCGATTTGGTAACGCTGGAGTTAGGAAATTATTTACATGCTTGTGCAATACGGATTATTTTGACGAAGTTCTTTTAAATTCATTACTAGAACGAAACAATAGGCCTCGTCGTAATTCCTTGCCTTTTCTTGATCACTCATACCGAGTTTCTTCCAATCTTCAAGAGAATTGGTTATATTAGCCACAATTGCAAGGGTGCCCCAGTTCCACTCTGCTGAAAACTGGCAAGCTCGAGGTCCTGTGTTTCTTTGAGTTGATGACGCATTCCTGCATTATGTACCTGTTCACATTTCATAATTGATGAAAAAAAGTATAGGAGGTTTTCTCATATTAGATAAGACCGCGAGATATAGGCGATGTAATTACCCGTCCGTTTCACACCTCTGAAATCTTTTTCTGCTCCCACTCTCAAAGCATGTTGGGTGAGGCAGAGGTTGACTAGCTCCAAGGTCTTTTAAAACAAATGCAGATAACAAATCCAACATGGAGGCTATAACTCAGTCGTTGCCATCGCATTACCAGCCAGAACTCCTCAAGCAACTCGATCTGCTAAGAAGAAACGACAATTTTTGTGACGTGACGATCGTTTTCAACTCACGAGAGTTCAAAGCTCACAAGTGTGTTCTAGCTGTGAGCCCTTTTTTTGCTAAATATTTGACGCGACGCACGGGGGACCGGGAAAGGAACTTCATTAAAGTAAACCTTGATGGAGTAACTCCTTCTATCATGGAAGACCTGTTAACGTACATTTACACCGGCGACATTTTGGTCACGGAAGAAAACACTAAGAACTTGACAGCACTCAGAGATGATCTATTTCCGCAGACTTTCAACACCAACACTTTCTTAATTTGCATAATGGCGGATGTATTTTTACGAGCTCTGTTTTTTGTTTTTAATCATATTTATACACCTCTTCTGGACTCAGCGATGGCGAGAAATAGATGATCTTTCTCCTAACATAGGCTGCAAAGGATACAGCAAAGTTTCTCAGACGATTTGTTCGCTCAAGCAGAAATTTCGAGCTGATTCATCTCACTTCTTCCCACCACGTGGAATTACATCAGAGCTTATTGTCAAAAGGAAATTCTACTCTCGTCGCGTACACTACCACTCCAACAGTTTATTCACCTTTAATCCCGTCACGTTACTTCTTTGTGGAGTCTGTCCTAATCCTGACCCCGTTTCAACCAAAGACATAAAAAAGTGTCTCGTCTGCAGCAAGACCATAAGAGCAAATACGAAACCGCTCAACTGTAACTAGTGCTGTAGAAATGTACATTGGAAATGTGCGGGCCTGAAATGTAAAAGCTTGACAGTTCCCCACTGGACGTGCTGGACTTGCCTACAGCCTTTCCAATTCTCCGATTCCTTCTTCGAAGAGTCAACCGACATCTCACTTCAGACAAGTGAAGACGTCGCAAAAGTTTCGGAATTAAACATGCTTAAAAGATATGCAAATAATCTGAAGTTGGGACACTTAAACATAAACAGCATCGGTGGATTCAAGCTCTTTGAGATTAAGAACATGCTAACAAACAATTTATTACACATTTTCGTTCTTTCAGAGACCAAAATCGATGACACCTATCCAGACTGCCAGTTTTACGTGAAGGGCTACAAACTATATCGACAGGATAGAACAAACTTCGTTGGCGGTCTTATAATTTATGCAAGATCCGACCTTTTAACAAAACGCGTTGAAAACGTCAAAACAGTTGGTCTAGAATCAATTACTATTGAGGTCAGAACCCGAAAGAACTCGCCAAGATTTGTTCTGTGCGGTCTTTATAGACCGCCAAACATAACCAAAGAAATTTGGACACTCGAACTGGAACGACTACTGTAATCGATCAACAGGCTCTCCGATGATTACACACTACTTGGAGACTTGAACTGTAACATCCTAGAACCCGACAAAGAGCCAAAATTAGGAAGGCATCTACTAAACCTGTGCGATGTTTACAATTTGAAATGTCTGATTGACACACCAACCAGAATTACAGCCAACTCCGAAACTCCAATCGATGTGATTTTGACATCAAAAAGAAATAAATTCTTACGTGCGGGTGCCTTTAATCCAGATATAAGCGATCATCATTTGGTGTACGCAATAACAAGAGCTGCGTATCCCAAACGGGCCCCCAAGATTACTATCAGAAGGAACTTCAAGAATTTCGATGCGGAAAGATACAACGAAGAGCTTGCCTTTATACCTTTCCATGTTGCAAACACCTTTGAAGACAACGATGACGTATACTGGGCATGGGAAAAACTTCTAACAGACGTACTTGACGATCATGTTCCCCTTGAACAGAGGAAATCAGTTAAACCTAAGCCACCCTACTTTAATTCTGAAGTGATGGCCGCTATTCGATGTAGGAATAAATTCAGACGAACATATTACACTACCAAGGAACCAAGCGATTGGGAAAAATATCGTCAACAAAGAAATCGTGTCGTAAACCTGAGAAGAAGGGCCATTAAGAAATACTTTGCCAAGCAATGCAGTGCATCTACCGGAAATCCTTCGGAATTTTGGAGCGTCTTTAAACCATTCTTGTTCTCCAGGAAAAGTCAGATGTCTGAGTCTATTCAGTTAGTGGATAGCGAAAACATCATCATCCAAGACCAAAATCAGATTGCAGATATCCTTAATGATCATTTTCTCAGCATAAGCGCACTGGCCTCGCCTGATCCGAAAAATCACCCCAGTATTTCCACCATCGTGAACAACGTTTCTTCTACTGTTGTCTTTAACTTCACCTCAGTAACCAAATCCATGATAGCGGACTTGTTAAAGTCACTTAACATCAGAAAAGCTACCGGGTGTGATTTAATACCTCCTAGGGCTTTGAAAGAAGGTTATCCCAGTCTCAGCCACCCGATCTGTTCTCTGATCAGCCAACTGATTATGAGAAAGGAGATACCCAGCACCTGGAAATATGGGGAAGTTTTACCGTCCTTCAAAAATGGTGATGCAATAGACAAAACAAACCGTATCGACCAGTCACTATTCTGCCTGTAATTAGCAAAGTGTTTGAAAAAAGTTTATGTCCTCAGTTAACCTCTTACTTTGAAACTATCTTCCCAGCCACCCTAACTGCCTACCGAAAGAACCACAGCTGCTGTACTACCTTGCTGAGACTGACTGAAGACTGGAAAACTGAACTAGATTCAAACAACATTGTTGGAACGACATTAATCGACCTCAGCAAAGCCTTTGATCGCCTCCCTCAAAATCTACTACTTGAAAAGCTTGCAGCGTACGGTGTCAGCCTAGAAAGCCTAGAGCTACTGGCAAACTATCTGAAAAACAGAACACAATGTGTTAGGCTAAATGTCATTCGTTCACGCACCGAAAAGATAAGGTCAGGTGTTCCACAAGGGTCTGCATTAGGCCCGCAGCTATTCAACATTTTTATAAACGACTTGTTCTACAACATTAAAAAAGCCAAACTATCCGCTTATGCAGACGACAAACAACTTTAATGTAGTAACGCAAACGCGAGAATTGTACAGAGGATCCTAAATTCTGAACTAGCTGTAGTTTCAAGCTGGATCAAGGGCAACGGCCTACTTCTAAATGCTAAGAAATGTGAATCCTTGGTCTTCACAAAATCAAACCTCCAACGTAACCAAGCAAAGAAAGACAAAATCAGCTTCATGATTGATGGAACATCTATACAACCCTCTACCACCTCCAAACTCTTGGGCGTGCTTATAGATGACCGGCTGAATTTCAACAATCACGTAGCTTCACTATGCAAGAAGATTAGCAAGCAAATTGCAATCATATGCCGGTTTAGAAAACTTCTTAGCTTTCAAACCAAGCTTACACTATATAAGGCTTACATTCTTCCTCACTTTACCTATTGTTCCACAGTGTGGATGCACTGTGGAAAAACAACATTGGCTAAACTTGAAAAACTCAACGAGCGCGCTTTAAGATCAGTCGTTAACAACAGCACCAGTACCTATAGTACTCTACTTGAAACAGTAAATATGCCCACATTGCACAACAGAAGAGTCCAGGATATGTGCATTCTTATTTATAAAGTTATTCACGGGACAACTTCAAATCCACTTCGTACTCTGCTGACGCTTAGAAACAACTCACATAACCTACGTGGCGAACTGATTCTTGTACAACCCAGAGTCAACACTACTAAGCATGGGCTAAATACTTTCAGGTACTTTGGTCCAAAAATCTGGAACTCTTTAAATAATGACTTAAGAACTTCACGAACACTAAAAGAGTTTGTAACACGCATCAGGAAAATTACTTTTGACGTATGTAATTGTACCCTTTGTAGCTCTTAGACTTAATGTAATTTTTACTCTGGATGTAGTTTTAGTAGCCTATCTTTTCAGTAGCATGTATATAGCTATATTAGTGTATTTAATAATGTTATTAACTGGTTGATTAATTAATTAATGAATTAGTTAACCTTATATTTACTTATTTTCTCTGAATTTTTATTGTAAAATTTTTAGTATTATATTTCATTTATTTTCTACTCGATTCATTAGCTATCTAAGCGAGGTGCCTGACAAGCTCCATAAATTTTGAGTATAAATAAATCTACATCTACATCTACCACCGAAGCAGGTAAGCCGTGGTCAGAAGATCCTTTTAAATATCGCCAACAACTTTGCAAGCGTCTGGATGATTTGAGAAGAGAAGAAAGTTTTTGCGATGTGACAGTCGCTATTATTTCCCAGGACTTCAAAGCTCACAAATGCGTTCTTGCTGCAGCGAGCCCATTCTTCTATTCACTCCTTCAAAGCGACATGAGGGAAACCAAAGAACATCGTATCAAAACAGAACTCGAGGAAGCAACTGAGGCAGTCATGCAAGAAGTCTTACAGTACGTTTACACTGGAAATGCCACGGCCACCGAAGACACTGCTTACAATTTGATGGTATCTGCGGATTATCTTTATCTACCAAGCTTTAAAACCGTGGTCGGTAGGTTTTTGAGCGAAAACTTGACAACTGAAAACTGCATTTTTAGTCACTATTTTTCTGAAAAGTACCGCTGTGCCGAGTTGATGGAAAAAGCTTGTGAAGTGGTTAACTCAAACTTTACTGCTGTTATGGAAACGGATGATTTTCTAAGCCTCAACATGAATGAAGTGGTTAAGTTTCGTTAGTGCTGAAAGACATCTTTAATGGAATTGGTGAGAAAGACGTCTTTAATGGAATTGTAAGGCGGATCAATCAAGACAGAAGTGAAAGAGAGGATTATTTTCTGGAGTTACTATCTCAAATGCGCCTCAACTCTATATCTCGTGAATGTCTTCTAGAACTAATTAAAGAAGATCTCCTAGCTAAGAATACTGAAATCTGTGTGACGTTTCTGGTGGAAACCATCAGATCAATGCCATGTGAAAATAATGGATGTAATCTTCCAAAACCTAGAAAATGCCTACAAGTAGACACACACACAGATGTTATCTTTGTTTGTGGAGGTGTCACAGCTTTGTGTTATTTTCCAGATCGTGAGGTATGGTACAAACTAGCAGACATGAATTTTAGGCACAATCATGAACAGAATCCAACCCAGTGCAGGAGTAGGATTTACATTGGCTGCGAAACAAAGAGCAATTTAAAATTATTGGAATGCTATGCACCTGTGCACAACTTCTGGAGTGGATATCAGGTTACCCACAGCTTCACCTCTACCGTGGTTTTAAAAAGTTACTTGTATGCAATCTTTGAAAAATCTTCATTTTCCTACAGCAAGTGTTTGCACAGATATGATCCAGAGAACAACTACTGTGATGAACTGAGGGGCCCGTCTACTTTTCGCCCAAATGCTTGCATTGTTGCTGATGATCAGTACCTGTATGTCATCGATGGTTTTAAAAGGGGAGAGGTCTTAGCAACAACTGACAGATTTCACCCTCATAAGGGGGCGTGGGAGGAAGTCAGACCAGTTAATGAGGCAAGGAGTGCAGCTTGTGGGAATGCTTTGAATGGCAAGGTTTATGTGGCTGGTGGGTGTCATGGGGCAGAAGCACTCAAGACTTGCGAAGTTTACGATCCTACGACTAATGAATGGCAACTGATGCCTAGCCTGTTAAATCCTGGTGCTTATGCTAGCATGGTGACTTACAAAGGAGATCTGTATGTGTTAGGTGGCTTCAGATCTCGTGGTAATCCTAAATCAAGAGTACTGTCCATTGAAAAATTTGATGCCGAGCAGAGTGTGTGGAGAGAGAATTCAGTTATTCCAGTTGAGTCCTTGGAAACTCGAGACATGAAAAATAAAGGTCCATTCGAGGCTTGCTTTGCAAGGCTAAATAAAAGAGATATCATCCGCTTTGAATCATTTAAGTATAAATCAACATGCGAAACATGCGAGACAGTTCAGTTAGAACAAGATGATTATTGTCTTTAAAGTAAAGACTCTTCTCAGTTATGACCCATACTAAGTTAAATGTTGGCCAAAGCAATTCCATGCTATGTCTAGAGTAGTTTTTCATAAACATTTATTGCAGCACCTGTGTAAAAACCAGGCCCAGCCGGATTTAATTCTTTAACTCCTCTGAGTGACCAAGACAGAATTTCTCCTTACAATATCAATACAAAATCAAGCAGATATGTGACGAGAATAGAGGAAATATCAAATAGGGAATTATTAATTGATCCAGTACCAAATTCTCCAAACCAATATCATAAAAATTGTACATTAGACAGTAAGGAGAATTTCTGAACATGTCTTGGGAGTGAAAGGGTGAAAAACCAACACAATTTGAGATTTATGGAACATGCAGCTAATCAAACATTGCACATGACTCTCTTTACTGTAGCCTCTATATTTATTACCTCTGAATTTTAATTAATTGTGCTCTTTACAATCAATGCATTGATGTTTTTAAACATCTACTGCATTGATTGTAAAAAGCACATCATTTATCCATCGTACTTTAATTTGTTTAAGTTTAATTCATTCGCCACAGGAATGGCAGAAGAAAGGAACAGAACTTTCGTTCCAATTGACACCTGACCCCCTTTTTACCCACCTATCCCACCCCAGGGAGGACATCCATCACACAGTAATCTCGTGTGTGGGAAATTAACGTCTCCTATCCCAACCCTGCAGGAGACGGGACCTCCATTTAACGTCCCTATCCGAAAAGACTAGAAAGTCTAACCATTTGCAGATATTATTACAAAGGCAGCACTTTCTTCTCAGTTAATTAATGACCCCGAGTGTTGGTCCGGCCGGATTTGAACTCACGATCTCCCGAACAACAGTCCGGCGCTCTACCAATTGAGCTAACCCAATTTGCAACCTGAAGCATACTACTACGGTAAGGAAAAACATTGGCAATTTGAATTTTAGATCGAACTTACCTCAAAGTAAATAAATTTAATATCACCAGGAAAGGAATAGAATACCTGAATGATTGGTGTTCAATCTCTGGGTGAGTGACTCCCTGTTCCCAGACCCCCTCCCCCCCCCCCACCCCACTAGGGGAACACATACAGCGGGCTTTGGTAGGTCCCACTCAGGCCTTTTTTAGAATGATATTGTAAAACTAGCCTTTTTGAAAAACAATTTATAGTGTCATTAAAGGGAATCTTGGCTGAATAACAAAGTTCTAAACCATAAGTTTGGGATGATGTAAACTACACTTGATGGGTTAAAGCATGGACTCATGTTTAAAGCAAAAAAATTCTTCAAATGGTTTGAATACTGGGCATTTCATTTTCAGACTTTTTACCTTCACATTTTCCACTAACAGCCGTGTTTCACCTCGTAAAGTTTCCTGAGAGGTCAATATGACATCTGTTTACTTGCCACTTGATTTCAATATGACAGCAGGCAGAACTTTTAAATGAAAAAGTAAACATTTCAGATTTGATCTAGTTTTGGAAATCTTGAAGAGGAACCAGAGAGACACTTTTTCAGCCAATATTCCCTTTATGGTAGAACCTTCATTTTGCAGATAAAACAAACAAGAATTGAGTAGTGTATTAAGCTTTTATTAGAGAAAAAATTCATTAAAGAATTGCTCCTTTCATATTTCATTCACAACTTTCTAACACGGAAAACTCCACAGCCCTTTCCACATCTTGACCGAATGCTGGTATTATCCACAGAACGAAGTACACATTGTTTTCTTCACACTATCTGACAGATTCCCCTTTACTCCAGGGGTAGCCCTAATGCCTTGAAAAGGAAAGCATACTCTTTTGCAGCCTAAGAAAAAAGTAAAAAAAAAAAAAAAATTTCAATTCTTTTCATTATTTACTGAATTTTATTTTAAATTGTTAGAATAAGAATGCATTTTGATTAGAGTGGTTTGATCTGTAGCAAGGATTAGATGTTGTTTGCGTATAAGAAATGGTACAGCTGTACTTTGTACATGTAGTTTGATAAAAGTGCGGTGAATATATACATGTCCTGGTATACTAAAATGTGTCAAAATCTATCTACATTATTTGCATAATTATAATAGAGTGGATAAAACTATCACGTGAAGTTGGGAAACTAAAGTTCTAGTAACTGTTGGATATGAAAAAAAAAATGAGTGGATCAGTGGATCATCAGGAAAACTTGACAGTTTGTCAGGAAGTTTCTTGTGAGGGAGTGGCATTCCCTTGAAGGGCAGTTACAATACTCCAACACAGTAATTGTTTGTTTTGCCTACAGGTTGTTTTGTTAACATCTTGGGTCATTTGGCCAACATCTCAAGACAATTTGCTAATGTCTAAAGGGTTGTTTTGCTGATGTCTTACACAAAACATTTAATAGTTATTCCATCCGCAGAACTTGCACGTAATCAAATTGTAATTGACCAGAAAGTTGTAAGGGAGTTGAATTGTTTCAATACACACTGAAAGTTGATTCAAAACAAATAGCTGACTCACAACAAACTGAAGTCGATTTGATACATGCAGAAAGTACAACTCAAGTCACTTCGATACAAAGGGAAGGGTGGATTGGAGATCCCTACTTCAAAGAAAACAGAACTGACAAGACACAAGAGAATTAACCTTTCATGTTAGTGAAACAACCAAAAAAAAACCTCACTGAACTGACTCGAGACATTGGTAAAAAAGCCTAGGACCTTAGCAAGCTGTTCGTTAGCGAAACAATTCATGCACATGACATGTAGATGCTTCATTCTATGGGTATCTGAACTAGTATAAGCTCTACCAATATCTGCCACTTAGATTGAAAAGATCTAAATTCTGTGAAGCCCCTTTAAAAAAGTATAGTGGAGAAAGCAAAGGATGTAGTAAACCTGCCTTTTCAATTCTGTGGTACACTCCTTCTGTTTCCGAGTGTCCTCCATAATATTCAACACAACACACAACAAGCGGCTTTTCTCCCTGGGCGTGGTACGACAACTGATCTCTCAGTCGAGCAACCCACTTCAGGGGCAGCCAGTATGGCACACGATCATCATTCATTGCAGTGGTCACCATCACTGAGGGGTACATCTGTGGATTATGCAATATTAACAATACAACGGTTTATATAATTACATTTAATTGCATTCCATGATCATATTCATGGGAGATACCCTAGCGGAATGGTTAGTGCACTGGGTCTTGCAGTCCAGTTTTGAGACCTGGTGGGGTCATTTGAGTTGTGTTCTGGAGAAAAAAAAAACTTGTACTTTCACACACAGTGCCTCTATCTCTCCACCCCGGAGTAGAGATGAGTACTGGCAGTGGACTGGTCAATTATCACAAGTCATGACTTGTGAGTTTTCCTTCAGGCAAAAATTAATAAAAAAGACTGGATAATTATTTTGAATTTTACAGGAAAATTCATTACTTGACAAGGCAATTCCCCATTAAATTGCACACAAAAACCGGCTCGCACAAATCAGAAAGCAATGAGTACGATATCAGTTTTCAAGTGCAATTTAATGCGAAATTTGTGAGTCAAGTATTGGATTTTCCTTGAATCACGTAATTGAATAACATTAGGAATAAAGGAAAACAGCATTACATATTATTATAGTTGTTATGTATGTAGATGTGAAACAATACCACTTAGCCTTGTTTTCAACTTGCAATTCCATGCTAAATACCTCCTTTTGTTAACCAATTAGAATGCAAGATTTTATCAAATGATGCGATTCCATCCTAAATATTTCAACATAATAAGATTTTCATCACTGTGCCAAAACTGTACCTGATCTCTTATGTTCTGATATGGACAGTACGATTTGATGTAATGAAAGTCACTTTCATTGGACCTGAAAAATAAAATTGCAGACATTCAGTTTTTATAATAGTTGACAAGTACAAGAACAGGGATGCATGGATGACAAAACTTATGATGAAAGTGTCTCAAATGATGCTAACCCTATGAACAGACTCATTAGTGCTTTGAATGCATTGGCCTTGTCATTTGTGTCACAGCCCAAATGCAAGCCTACACACAAGGTACAGATGATGGTACTGGCCAGATTGTTACCCACAGCAGTCTGTTTCAGGAATAACCCCACCTGAGCTGTCAGTTTGTCACACTGTGTGACCATTATTGCACAGCAATCTTTTAAAATCTTCAAAAATAATCTCACATGCATTCGCAAGTACATATTGAGAACAGTTTCATTCTGGAAACAAACATGTCATACCCTGGCTCACCCCACTCCTCATATTCCTGAACTGTCAGCGGAAGAGAAGGGTCTAACATTGACATCAAAATGTCTAAAAATGGAACCTGTCAGAGAAAGCTCTGATTATTAACAGTGTAATGATGGCTTGCAAATAAAGATCTGATGCACCAAAAGAGCTTTCTAAAGGATAGAGGATGGTTTTATAAAATTACACTTAAGTATTAAAAAAAATTGGTGTTTGTATTTTCTCAAACTCTATAGCTGATGAAATCCTGAATAACACTTTAATTAATACTGGTACCCAAGCAGTAACAACAAGCTGAGCAATAAACATTACGATCAATTGTCTGCATCATCAATATTGTCATCAACATTAATATTGGCTTCCTCATCAACGTCATGATTGTTAGCATCATCATCATAAAAAAAAAAGCATGGACAACAACAGAAACATACTGCATTCTATAAAAGTGGTTTTACCTTGAGAATAACAGCCTTAAATAACTCAGGTGATCTGTTACAGACCGCCCCCACTATCAATCCTCCAGCACTTGTTCCACGTGCTGCTGTCAACTGTGGGTTGGAATACCCCAGATTATGCAATGCTTTTGCACAAGCTTCAAAATCCTGCAAGGTGAAAGACCTATCATTTTCCAACAAAATGCTCTAGAAAGCAACAAAATTTACAAGCTGTAAAACGACACTTGCCATGGAATGAAAAGTGCATACATGTACCTCAAAGCCTTTATGTTTATTCTGTAACTTTCCATCTAAGTACCACTCCCGTCCAAGTTCACCACCACCTCTGAAGAACACGGATCTCGTTTTTATTCAAATAATAATGATGTGTTTAAATATTAAAGTGAGAAACATGAGAAGTATAGCAGCGCAGACCCATTGAGCAAAGATCTATTTATTCTCGTTTCTGTTTAAGATTTTATCCCACAATCGATGATATTCAATAACACTTGATTCAATAAGAAATCTTGGAAAACATAACTAAGTAAAAAATAGAATGAAAAAAAATCAACAACCCCACTTATAACAATCATTTTCTAGTCACATGGGTTAGATTACACTGTATTATAATAAATAAATTACCTGACATGGCAAAAGGCAAGACACCAGCCCCGCTTTAACAAACTGATCCTTTCCACATCAAAACCCATGTTGACATTGATACCATATGAGCCTACAACAGACAGGTTATGAAATATTTAACTAGTGTACAGTAATTCACCTTGAGAAAGATATAATTGAGAAAACTGTTAATTTATGTTCTGCTTACCTGTGAAGACAGAGCTATAAGTTAAAGCAAGTTTTGAAAAAAAGGTACATTACCATAAACGTGTAGAAGTAAGGGATTGCTTCCTTCCTTTTTCAGATCTTTGCGATGAAATAAAGTGACAGGTATGTGAGTTCCATCCTAAAAATCAAAATAACCAAAAAATATAATTTAAAGTCATCAAAGGAATAATTCTGTATGACTTGTGACCTCTCAAATGGCAAAATATAGTTTTACATTTGCCTATCTGTTGAAACAAATGAATTTGTTGGTCATCTGTTTGGTTTTGAAAAGAATTTTTTGAATGAATGTTAGCCAAATCTTATGGCTGACCAATGGGTTTTGACAAATAGGATGAATTTTCAAGACATTCCTTCAAATTATCCTCGGCAGCACACTGACAAAGTCAAATATACTCATCCTCAGAAAATCATAATTTTGCAAGAAAAGCTACAAATTCTGATGCACGAGACATTTTAACTGTAGCTGCAGTGGATATGCAGTACTTTTAGTTTGTATCATGATGCCGATGGTTTTAATTTTTGTTCTTTATTTCTTTACCCTTTATTTCAAACTCATTGTTACACAAAATCAAAAAATGTTCATGGTAGGTAGAGAGATTTTCCAGTAATGGTCCAAGTGCTGCTATTTGGGGATGGATACATGTATGTCAGGTTGCTAAATGGTTGTTTGACAATTCTTGTCATAAATTTTCACTTGTATTGTGTATTCTTGATATACATGTCTGGGGATTACTAGCCTGGGTACTGCCGCTTCCTATCCTCCAAAAGAAAAAAATAGCAAAGGGGGCAGCTGTACATAGGCTACAGATAATTAACAACTATTCACCGAAGTGAAGGTGGTTAGCAGTGGATATTTACCGAGCTGCAAAGCGGCGAGGTAAATATCCACCGCTAACCACCAACACTGAGGTGAATGAGATAATGTACACCACCAAAAATTGATTTTAATTCATACATTCCAGCAACGATTCCAACATTTTCCCGCACGTAACGATCTAACGCGGCTCGGATAGCGGTAAGTGACTTTTTTTTTTTGTGAAAACTGCCGTCTGGTTTTTTCACTGACAGATAAAATTTCTGAAGACATTTCTTTAGCTCTGGTGGCGAAATTTCTTCAAATGGTGTTGCAAACTCTTTCTATATTGGAAACCATTCTGTAAAAAATACCATTCAACTTTGATTTTCAAGTGAACAAGTGAGGTGCGCAAGATTAATTTGCATTTGTAAACTAAACCTTTTTCATTGGTTTTTATCGATAACTCCCGGTTACCATTACCTTTAAACACGGCCAAACCAAATTTAGTCGCTTTCTCTGTGTTTTCAGGGACTGCTTCCTCGTTATTTAAGTGATTTCTTCGCTTGTCACGGATGCAAACCGGCAGGCCATTTTTTCCCGAGTTGCTCTGAGGTAAATAGCAACGGATATTCGGAGTTTGACTAGCCAATCAGAGCGCTCCTTCAATGCTATCCACTGTTTTAGTATATACTAACAAGCATTAGTATATACTAAAACAGTGGATAGCATTGAAGGTGCACTCTGATTGGCTAGTCAAACTTCGAATATCCTTTGCTATTTACCTCTGAGCAACTCAGGAAAAAATGGCGTCCCGGTTTGCATCCATGACAAGCAAAGAAATCACTCAAATTAACGACGGTGGTGTATATTATCTCACTGTTTTACTATAATACTAAAACAACTATTCACTTCAGGGTCGGTGGTTAGCAGTGGATATTTAACTTGCCGCTTCGCGGCTCGGTAAATATCCATCACTAACCACCTCCACTTCGGTGAATAGTTGTTAATTAGCTACAACCACATCCTTTAGTGACACTACTGTAAACTGTACATATTTACTCCACCAAAACCCTGAATGCTAAACAAGTTCCCATGAAGTTGCAGCAGTTTTATATCAACAAAAATGTTGTTATTATCATTTGATAATAGATTAGAGAGAATCAAAGCACAATTGTATCTTACTTTACTTTGTATTTCAAGCCGGGTGCAGCAAAAGTCTGAACTGTCAAAAGATGGCAAAACAGAGAAGCTATGTTTTTCAACCTGAGGGAAGTAAAGAGGTAAGGATAACACATGTTTATCAAACAACAACAAACATAAGAAACATATGAGTGAACTGCGGTTATGAGACGTATATAAGAACGATCCTTCGCAGTAAAGCACTATTTGAGCAATAGTGGAAATCAGTGGTTCGAATCCCGGTCAGTGGTTCGAATCCCGGTCAGTGGTTCGAATCCCGTACAGGCCTGAAATTTTTTTCAGGTCTGATTTCCACTATTGCTCAAATAGTGCTTTACTGCAAAGGATCGTTCTTATATACGACATGTTTATCAAGTGATGACCTACAAGATTTCAAGGGAGAAGTGACAAAGAAAGAGCCACAGAAGAAATTAAGTATGCTGTAAAAATTTTATGATAGTGTCCCACAATGGTCTCGAATAAAATATAGGGGCATTAAATGTCAGTTCTTCCTAGCTAAAAGGGGATTCCTTACATCCGTCACTTTATTTTTGAGAAATGATATTTTAAACATTAAATGTCATTAAGTACAGTGCATGTAACATATCAACCCATTAACTCCTGTGAGTGACCAGGGTAGAATTTCTCCTTACAAGATCAATGCAAGATCAATACAAGATCAATGCAAGATCAATGCAAGATCAATGCAAGATCACTGCAAGATCAATGCAAGATCAATGCAAGATCAATGCAAGATCAATGCAAGATCAATGCAAGATCAATGCAAGATCAATGCAAGATCAATGCAAGATCAATGCAAGATCAATACAAGATCAATACAGACTTGTCAAGCAGACAAGTGACGAGAATAAAGAAAAATATCAATTAGGGGATTACTAGTTGATCCAATAATAAATTCTTCCAAATAGCATAAAAAAAAAAAAACATATAAAAGGCAGTAAAAGAAGTCAGTTTACTTAATATGAGGTATTGGAAGTGAACAGGTAAAATAAGGTTACCACAGATATTAAATTACCCAGGTCCTAAAATCATCTTGTTTCAGTCTGCACCAATTTTTATCACTGTGACAGTAAGTGATGTTCACTATAGTAAGTGTTCTATGACCTGAAATTTTTCTTGCTGGGGAGCTAACTCATCACTATTAATAACTTCAAAATACCATTGACTTGGTCTCCAAGTTGTACTCCAAGACACGAGCTGGTAATATTGGCGAGGAAACTGTTAGTCGTACACTGTCATGATCAAACATCTGAAAATCATGTGAAAATTATTGCCAAACATTAGTTCTCATTTACACAACATTTCCTGAAACAATGTCCAAGTATATAAACAGATTATTTCTTGTGAAAATATAATAATCATCAGGATGATTTACCAGATTGGATCCAGCCTCTAAAACACAAACATCTTCAGGAAGCTGCAATAAAAAAAATGTTTGTCAGCTAGAAGAAATAAAAATAAAGTCGTGTACTAAAAAGAGGTCAGTGTTCAATCTAGAAATTAGCCAAAGTGGGTCATATGTCCCCCAAAAAAATTTAAATTGGGTCATTTCAAAAATGGTCTGGGTCAAACTCTGATATTGAAACTTTGAAAACCTGACATCATCCAAACTATCACCAACTGGTACATCAAAGTTTTTATGCTTTTCACAGTTTTGATTTGTTTATTGCAGTAAACAGTCAAATAATCATTAAGCTGAATTAAAAAATTAAAATGGCAGACCAGTTCTGAATAAAAGGTGACAGAAATGAGCAAACACTTTTTTCATTTCATACTTTCTTATCACCAGTAACTATTGCAACTAAGAACTGCAAATCATGTTACTTTGCTTGAAGTGAAAAGGTTTCTCCACAGTGAGAGTTAGCCAATGGGTTTAGTGCCAATTGTACATGTAAGTGCTGCTGGCCTCTCAGTACCCATACCCCCTTAGCTTAACTCTGTGCCCAATTACAGAACACCACCTTTGTCAATTTCTATTTATACACTTTCTACTGAGAAGCTTTTTGAGTTTTTAAACTTGAAAGTACTTGTTTAACTGAATGTAGAACACTTAACTTTTCACCTAAAGTACAAACATTCTGGTACACTTGCTAAATGTAAAATTAATCTTCCCATTTATAAACCCCTACTAACCAGAATTTTCTTACCACCAAAATCCCAAAAAATTAATGTGTGACCCCATTCTAGTAAGTTAAACACTATTGAAAATGCAACACATTACCTACTTAAGTCAGTCCAGTAGTGCTAAATGTAACTCCATCCAGGGGCACATCCCCATCAGCAATTTACTAACAAGTAACCACCCCCGCTGTGGAGGCGCGGTGGCCTCATGGTTAGTGCACTCAACTCCGGATCAAGTGGTCCGGGTTCGAGCCCTGGCTGGGACATTGTGTTGTGTTCTTAGACAAAACAGTCACGTTACTTTCACAGTGCCTCTCTTCACCCAGATGTATAAATGGGTACTGGAAATTTAATGCTGGGGGTAACCCTGCGATGGACTAGCATCCCATCCAGGGGGGAGTAGAAATACTCCTAGTCGCTTCATGCTACAGAAACTGGAGTTAAGCACCAGCCTAATGGGCCACTAGGCTCGTAAACAGACTTTACATTTTACAACCACCCCCGCTAAGTCCAGTCCCTAACCAGTCAAGTGAGTTGTATTTTGTGCAAGGCACTTCACTCCTCACTTCCTTGTGATTCAATCTTTGCTACCCCATGCAGTGCATAAAAATTAATATGATCATTTTAAAAGTCTGAGGTTGGCTCCAAGCTATTTCAACAAACTGCACTAAGAAAATACAACAAATTAAGAGTTTAAAGTACCTGCACTATGTACTGATCTTGAGGCATATCTAGTGGTACAACATGGAGCTGAGGAATTGTTTTACATCTTTCATAAACCACACAGTAGTTCTGAAAGATATCCATGTCATCTAGGAAATTCTGACAAAATCAAATTAAACAAATGCAAGTTAGGATCACAAACAAATTGATAAGCTGTCAATGTTTAATTTAGAAAACCAACTTAAGGCTCTAACTAACCTCTGCTTTGTCTTCAATAAATGTTTGCCAATTTTCCCTTCCTGGATTGCTCTTTGGTACAGTCATCACCTAAATTAGAACATTGCTGATGACTTAGAATACAGTTTTGTTATACAATGGCCAAACTTTGTTTCAATAACCAGCCCATGGTGACCTTACAGTTGGTGCATTAGACTCCCAGTCAAGGGGTCCAGGTTTAACATTTTAATTACAATGCTCCTAATTAAGGCTTTTAATTAAATTACTGTTAAGGCTTGGAATGCATTACCTGATAAGCTAAGATAATGATAATGACCGGATTTGGCCCTTTCAGGAATGAGATAAGAAAACTAAGTAATTTGTAATTAACAATTATTCCACAAGCGTGCGTTGGATATGAGGTGATAGATAGCCAACGAGGCGCGTAGCGCCAAGTTGGCTATAATCATCTCATATCCAACAAGCGCGAGTGGAATAATTGTTTTATTATAAAAATGGCCCCCAAGATATTAGGAAAATCTTCCCGAATTTATTTTGTAGGAAGAAACTGGATGTTACAATGTACAGATATCAGATTATGGTATATTGGCTCATATACCATAATGGCTTAGCCAATAAAAAGTCTTGAACTGCATTATCCAATGATCCAGTTTTTAATAATATTTAATATATCATTATTCATATTTAGGCTTATAATTTTTTTTACACTCTGTAATTTACATTCATATTATTTTTCCTCAGTATATTTATTTAGCATCTCTATTGCTAGAGGCCTAATAAGCCTCATTTTCATCCAAGTTTAAATAAAGTCATCACCCTCATCATCAATTATTCTCACAACAGGTGCTGACAAACTGTCAGGGAAACTTGCTAAAATGCATCCAGTGGGAGTAGAAATCTTCCCACAAATCTCTTCATCATGCTATTAAGACACTGAAAAAGCTCCAGCTGGAAAGACCCCTTGGCTCCGGTACACTTGGCTCCTGTACAGACTTTTAATTAACCTTTACCTCCCAAGATCTCACTTACTGTAATTCTCCTCACAATCTGCCATATAATTCTTATGATGTTAGTTTTGAGAATTTGGTATTGGATCAACTAATAATTGCCTAGTTGATACACTTTTCTTTACTCTCATTACTTGGCTACTTAAAGTGCACCTAGACCCAAAATTTTTTTTTCGCTTAACGAAATAAGCTTATTTTTTGGAGTATTTCTGTGCAAAAATTTTTTAATTTGCTCAAATCTTTAATTTTCTATGCCCAGTCAAAATACGGAAAATCGGCTGCCATCTTGCCCCACGACCGAGTTTAAAGAAGAATGGCTCTAGCGGGTAATGTGATGTCAAATCGAGAACACGAAAGTCTGCAACTCACACATTTTCACTTGTTTGGGAAGATTGTCATCAATAATGTCCGAAATATGCCGACTAGGTGTGTTGTATGAAGAATGTATGAAGCGCGATACCCTCTTGCAAATTTCGCACGTTGCTACATCCTTCTACAACACACTTAGTCGGCATATTTTCGGACAATTATCGACTACAACCTTCCCAAACAAGTGAAAATGTGTGAAATGCAGACTTTCGTGTTCTCGATTTGACGTCACATTACCCACTAGAGCCATTCCTCTTTAAACTCGGTCGTGGGGCAAGATGGCGGCTGATTTTCCATATTTTGACTGGGCATAGAAAATTGAAGATTTGAGCAAATAAAAAAATTTTTGCGCAGAAATACTCAAAAAAATAAGCTTACTTCGTTGAGCAAAAAAATTTTTTGGGTGTAGGTGCACTTTAATGTTGCATGGATGTTGTAAGGAGAAATTCGGTCTTGATCACTCACGGGTAAAATTAAAGGGTTAATTACTTTTTTGTAGTACTGTATGTAATTAAAACAAAAGCTAACTGCAAGTAGTAAACACAACACAATGATGAAGACAGGGCTTGGACCTCTTACTCATTGATCTGGATTCCACTGCACTCACCAAGCTGCCCCTTAACTTCCTGATACTACTTCAGGAGAGCTTGCAATGCTTTTTGTCACAAATGATTGTAACCTTTTGCATTGTGCCATGGACATAGGATATACTTACTCTATAGTTTTTTTCATCTGCGTTTGTTATTATATAAAACTGATCATCTCTGTGGTCCACGTAGTACTCCATTCCCTGTTGCCGGGGGTGAAGAGGTTTACAAACAAAGGATCCATCCTTGATGTCTACAATGCTAACCTACAAAAAAGAATACTGTACAATAAGTCCACTTGAAATTGTTTCCAGGGTGTTTGTGGAAACAATGGACATGTATAGTTCACTTAAAATTGAAATGAATGTTTTGCCCGCAATTGGCAGTAATGTTGCAACCTGATTGGCTGATAAGAGTGAAGACAATGCTGCTTATATAAATGTGTCACACAATAACGTCATGCACTGAAAGATTCATTTTATATGACATAATTTTATTGCCGTAAAAAACAGAGTCCACAACATTTTGATCACTGTGATGACGAATATGGCTGTTGATAAGAGAACAGACCATGCTAAACCACTGTTGATTTGTTAACACTACTAAATGGAACATGCCAGAGGCGAGGAGAAGGCTGAGGGACAAACACTATACCACTATATTCTTATGGAAATTTACAACAAAGTTATTAATTAAAGCTTATAAGTATGCTATTGCAAATAATCACAACCATTACTTGAAGATCCTACATGGAACTTAAGAGCTGGGGGACCATTTTACCCAACCATGTAGACAGTGTCTCACTGCCAATTATTATTGATAGGTGCTTGTTGAACACTGGAAACAGTGTTGGCAGTTCATTTAGAGAAGGACATGGGACAAATTTGGTCTACTGGTACTTGAAAGACATGCCCACCTCAGTCTACAAGACTGCAAAATTGATGTCTGACACTTTTTCACAAGGCTGTGTGCTAAGATTGATGCATTAATGGAGGTTTATCTGTTTCAATTTAACCCATTAACCCCCAGAAGTGATGAACATGTAACTTCTCCCTATAATATCCATACATTATTCAACAAACAGGTAATGAGAATACTTAAACTTATCAGGAAGTTGTTATCCTGATCTACATGTAGCACCAAATTCTCATAACTAATTTACAGGGAAATGATTAGCAGCCAGAGGGGAGAATTAACAATCAGATCTTGGAAGTTAAAGAGTTAATCATCAATGACTTGGATAACAGACTTACCTCAGATGTGGACCTTGAGTTGCAGTTGATTGTTATAAATTCCCTGTCTTTAGTTGCACTTACATCAACAATAAATCTAAAGAAAAGATTAGTTCATGACCACTGCAATTGATTAGGGAATATCAAAACATACACTGCATCACACTTCTCAGACTCTTTTCGACTGTACAGTTCAACAAAAAAATAGTGGTGCACTTTCCTCACAATAGGGGAGTGCAGGCATAAAAAGACACTCCTGAGATATTAGAATAGTGGGTTATCTCCCAAAAATGTTTTCAACCGAGAGAATACAGTAGAACCCCGATGACTCAAACTTTCACGGGGAATTGAATTTACTTTGAGTTATTGCATGGGGTTTTCGAGTTATACGGGTTTTGAACAAAAAGACTACAAGTAGTGACAAACAGATCGATTCTAGTTTAGGCACCATCATAATTTATTTTCGCTGGGAAGAACTGTCAAAAATGTTTGTTTATGGACATACAAACATGTGATTTTGACAAAGGTCAATTTGTCATAATATATAAATGAGATTAAATGTAATCTTTTGGTACAAAAATTTAATGTTATGGCTCATTAGTCCACAAAAGTGAAAATTGACTTGAATTTATCAAGGGTAAAATTACAAAGAAAAGTACCTGAAGGGAAGAAAAATAATATCACTTCAAGTTAGCAAGGTTTTGAGTTATTGGGGTTTCAAGTTGTACAGGTTAAAATTACTGTAAATATAATTATAAGGAAAATCCAAGGGAAATCAGTTCTGCTTTGAGGTAGTGGGGAATTCAAGTTACAGCAGGTTCAAGTTATCGGGGTTCAACTGTACTATCATATATAAAACTGCCCAATAAAAAATTAACCAACCTTTCATCTTTCTCTTCATGCAGAACAACATCTGACAGAACACTCTGACAGGTTTTGTGCATTAACGCAGCAAATGGTCGATTTTGTTCATCTGGTCTAGTGTAGTATAAGGTGAGGTCATCACATCCCCATTCTAAAATTGAAAGGAGATATTCATACTATCATTGTCAAAAACCTCCCCTTTTAATATGTAACTTGTTCTGAGGTGCAAGCACATTGCAAAGGGAAACTGGTAGCCAACAGCCAAGGTCATTTCCAAATTATCTTTGGCCTCTTTTTCAAAATGAGGCCTGGTACTTATAACCATTCTTGTGAAAATGAGTTTAATTTACATTTGAATGAAAACTTAAGGATGAACACCAGGTATCCCTTTGATAAAGAGGCCAAAGGTACTTTGGAAATGGGCTATTGGTCATTGCCCTGTATCCTTGATCACAAGTCCCAGTTTGAGTCCATGGCCAAGTTGTTTGAAGGCCGATTAGCGCTAACCCAAGGTTGCATTTTAATCCAGGTATCTTTTAATTAGTTCTTCGTTTTAAGGCCATTTGGGGATAATTTTCTCAGTACTCTTTTTGGACCATCCAATATTCAAATTCTAGACAAAAAAAGTTGTACTAAATTTTCTTCTACGCTTTCAGATCTGAAATCAGATTTCACTCTAATACTAGGTTATCTTAACCCAGTTTTGAACAACCAGCTAACCCAAAACAGAGTCACTGTATGGTGTTCTTGGGCAAGACAATCTATAATATTTTATAACATAACCAAAGCAAAGCGTGCGCTCTGATTGGTCAATTTAGCGTCCCCCATTTGCCCATGGGTGTACACTGCTGACGTGAGCAAATGCAAAGACTATTTTTCCGCGCGCGCTTGTTTTTTCTGGTCGCGTAAGATTTGTTAAATAAAAGGGAACTCTTTAGCAACAATGTATCAATGTTATGTTATAAAACAAATGGTAAACACCACAGCGTACGCTATTGAGTTATGGATGCACTTGGGAGGTTTGCTAAGCACTCAAGAAGCTAGAGTCGCTCTCGGCTATCGCCTCGAGCGACTCTTATGCTTCTTTCGTGCTTAGCAACCTCCCGTGTGCATCCATAACTCAATAGTGTACGCTGTGGTGTTTACCATTTGTTAAATGTACCCTCCAAGCATTTCCTTGTAACCAGTACAAGATCAAAGCCAAACAAACAGCAATTTTTAATTTTTACAATCATTATCATTTTATAATTATTAAAATTATAATATTATTCTAATTTAAGCAATGATTATTGCTGTTTAGTAATTCATTAAACTCACCAAAATTTACAACATTAGGTATGGCATCAATAAAATTCATGATCCCTTCATGGGCCTCTGTGACAAACAAGGTGTACATCCCAGTATTACTTTTGTCCAGCAAAAAGCCTATATACTATAAAAACAGATTGAAGTACATATTTCAATGTTTCCTCAAATTTCTTCTTCAATGAACTCATTTTAAAACAAAGCACAGACTTAAAAAAAATAACTTACTAATCAAAACTAATAAATAAAACTTTAACTCCTGGAAGTGATTGACAAGGAACTTCCCCCTATCATATCCATACATTATCCACCAAACAGGTAATGAGAATACAATATCTTATTAACCAAGCACAAGGGCTGTTCTGGGAGAATATCGGCCCAAGGTCTTGACAGTACGGACCGAGCGCAGCGAGGTCTGTAGAAAAAAGACCGAGGGCCAATATTCTTCTAGTACGGTCCCGAGCAAGCTTGGTTAATAAGAGATTTATTATATGACTGAAGCTCAAAGGGACACAAGCGCAGTATCATTTGGTACCATTCGGGACAGTGCCCGGTCTAATACTGAGAGAATATTGACCAGCAATAGAACACTTTGATTGGTTGATTTTAGTTATTGGCCCTCTGACTGCCCAAGTCGTGTAATAATCACACTTACCAAATTCTCACCAGTAAACTAATTTACATGTATAAGAGAATGTTTTGCAGCTAGAGGGGAGAATTAACAATCAGATCTTGGGAGTAAAGGATTGAAAAAATTTATTTATAAACACAAACGAGGAAATAACCAATCAAAAGAAAAATACAAATTTATTTTTGTCAGTCTTAATGTTTAACCCTTTTATTAACTCCCAGGAGTGATTAACCTGTAACTTCTCCCTACAATTTCCACACAATCATTATCAACCAAACAAGTAATGAGAATACTCAAACTCATCAGGTACAAGTTGTTACCTTGATTGAACACCAAATTCTCGTAACCAATTTACAAGGAAATGTGTAGCAGCTAGAGAGGAGAATTCATAATCAGATCTTGGGAGTTACAGGGTTAATATAAAGATCAGTGTGCTTACCCTTCCTGAGGGAGACATCTTAATTCTTGGTATAGAAACGTATGCATATCTTTCTCTCAATTCATTCTGGTCTAGAATTGTTTCTGGGTCGCCATAAGAACCATCTATCAGACAACAAAACAGTCATTTATGAACAAAGCAAATGGTTGGAATATGGAAAAAAGGCAATAAATTATTAATAAATAATAAAAACACTGTGACAAACTACAGTATAATTATAACTCCATAACTCCAACCATGTACAGTGTATGCCACTTTCAAAGCAAGTCCCTACAAGTCATTTCAACATTGCAATCATTACACAAAATACTGCTTTATTCCCCCCCTTCCTCCCTCCCATCCCCCATTCACTGTTTATAGAGAGATTCAGCTCTGTGTTTACATGAAATGTCAATGGCAAGAGTGACCACGTCACCTTGTTTTTCCTGCCATTTTTTCACATTTCCAGGTTGCACTTTGCAGTTTCTACTTGAAAGTAACCTGTTCTGTGTTTGCCATGTACATAAGTCAGATTTTCTTCACTTTTTCTCTCACAGAGTAGAAGTTAATTGCACCAAAAAGGATACCAAAACTATTCCTTGTAAGCAGGGCTCAAAATTAACAGTAACCTGTTAACCAATGGTTAGTAATTTTCAACCTTTGGTTACTAAAAATGTGTCCAACTAACCCGACATGGTTAGTGAAATTTTCTAACATATTTAAACATTGGTAAACCTCAGCACGTAGACCTGCCTCTCAGAGGAATACTTAGAATACTCAAGTTGTTTAATCAACTTAAACTTTTTTTAGAGAATGTGCTGTAGATGTACTGTTCTTGACTAATCATGGTAAACGAGAGAGAAATAAAATAGGTGCATAATTGTCAATGTTTTTAAGGTCACCATGCAATTTCAGCTACTCTTTAATTTGTCCTAGTCATTATTATCAATTGAAAATGTTTATTATTTGAGATATCATAACTCGTGAGCTTGGATACCAAACTTGATAATTTGGTTAGTAATAGAGATGTCTACAAACCCGAAGGGATAGTGATCCAAAAACTAAATTCGAGCCCCGGTAAGTCATACAAAGCACCTTCAAATCCACCACAACCTAAGGTTCATGCTATTTTATGTGAACGTGAAATAGCAAGCTGACTTTTGCTGTTCCAAATAAATGCGGTGCTAATTAAATCTCTCTCATGACTAATGTCCCGATAGGGGCAGTGTAGAAAAGGAGTACCAGTTCAATGTAGGTTAGAATCAACCACTGAAATGTCGACATCACGTCGTCATGTCATGAAGACATTGGCAATGTCAGTTAAACAGAAACATCATAAGTTGGTTAAAATTTATCAAAATATTCTGCTTGATATAAAACCCCAACAACCAAAGTTAACAGTCAATCAAACTTTGTTGGTATTTATTTGCTCTAGTACTAAATGATATTAATACCTTCTAATATTTTTCTTCTGCGATACACAGGTAGGGAAGAGTCTTCAGGAGGATTACTCAAATAATAGATAAAGCCATCAAACTCCTGCCAAAAGAAAATAAATAATAATAATAATAATAATAATAATAATAATAGATAAAGCCATCAAACTCCTGCCAAAAAATAAATAAATAAATAAAAATAATAATAATAATAATAATAATAATAATAATAGATAAAGCCATCAAACTCCTGCCCAAAAAAAAAAAAAAAAAAAAATAATAATAATAATAGATACAGCCATCAAACTCCTGCCAAAAAAATTAATACAGAACTGATTGGGTTGTGAGTCATAATGAATTAAACAAAGAGGAATATCAAAATTAACACAAACTCTAAAACAAGGATAATTAGTGTGGCTGTCTGTCTTTCCTAGCACCAATAAATTGAGTATTCCAGACAGCCAGTACTCAAACCTTAGATTTTAGCTTATCTAATTACATTTTGTTATTGTAATCATTAGCAATTTCACTCCCAAGATCTCAATGGTAAAAAGTAAAGTCTGTTTACGAGCCAGTGGCTCATCAGGCTGGTGTTTAACTCCGGTTTCTGTAGCATGAAGCAACTAAGAGTATTTCTACTCCCAGCCTGGATGGGATGCCATCGCAGGGTTACCCCCCAGCATGAAATTTGCTGGTACCCACTTAAACACCTGGGTGAAGAGAGGCACTGTGAGAGTACAGTGTCTTGCCTAAGAACACAACACAATGTCCCTGGCCGGGGCTCGAACCCGGACCACTCGATCCGGAGTCGGGCGCACCAACCATGAGGCCACCGCGCCTCCACAAGATCTCAATAGCAGTTGTTATTAATTCGCTTTGCTGTCCGACTTAAAATTCTTATGATGTTAGTTTAGAGAATTTAGCAATAGATCAACTAATGGTCACTCTTATTGATTACAGATTTCATTATCATTTTCATAGTTTAGTGCAGTACAACAAAAAAATTCTCTCAAGATAAGTTGTTGATTTACTTGGTAAGGGTGATAGGATGTGATAGAATAACAGGGCCTGAGAGGCTGGCTTTGTAACCAGGACCTCAAGGTACACAAACCTGGAGAAGCTTACACTCACAGCCAGAGTGTGAACCAGTGAAAGCTTAAAAGCAGATTTTTTTTCCTTTTTTCAACATCCTGGGAATTTATATCTGTTAACTCTTTAACCCCTTAAAAGTAATAAGCATCTAATTTCTCCTTACAATATCACCCCTGATGCAAACATTAAGGTCAGGAGAATAAAGGAAATGATCACCAGCTAAAATAACTCTTGATTGTTAAACAAATTCTCCTTGTCAGTAGCAGGAAATGTATAGAGAACAGTATGGAAAATATGTTTACTGATCTGAGGAAATTGACTTATTTGTAAACTTACTTCTGGAACGGACTCATTGTCAAAATGCTTATTGAACCAGTCTTTCATCTCGTTTGTCAGCTTCTCCTGGAAAGCTTCTGTATCAGACAACACAGCATCACAATATCTACAAGTATAAACCAAAATGTTACAAGAAGGATAACAATAACAAAAAAAAAAAACTTGGATAGACACTTTGCTAGGTGAAAAATATATACAGAAAAAACAGGTGGACTACCATCACTTCATCTTAAGCTGAAGCAGGAATCATCAGATTGAGCATAAAAATTATATTTTACAAATTATAATCAAAGACCTGAATGTACATGTATAAAGTGTAGAAGATTAGCAATATACCCTGGTAACAACAAATTGTAAGGAGAGATATCTCACCTGTTTTCTTGTTTGACATAACTACGTACAGCCTAAAAACAGAACAGAAAGTTACATGTACTTGTAACTCAAAGGTGTGATACATGTAAATGTATTAAAAAGCAACCATGTGTATGTTGCATTTATGAAGACCACCTCTGGACTTTCCATACACTGTCAGTGTATGTGGGCTGTTCATTTTGATGAAAGGAAAGCAGAAAATGGCCTTAATCTTGCTCTTGCCATTTAAGTGTTCAAAGCAGAGCTACTTCTCATATGAATGGCAAACTGTGGTTACTGTAACATGTGATGTGCAGAGACCATTTAGTGAGGTGCAGCACTGTTTTTAGTGGTAAAACTGCATATTCAAGATCAAAAGCAGTTGTTTTTTTGTTTCCAGTAGTCTATGGTAAGATTTCTGCATGACCCTATACTTCTGTAATGCACCTATCAATGGGTTGCCCCTGGATAGAGGGGGGTGGGTTAAGGATTTTGACATTTATGCACAGCCTTACTGCCATCTCCCACCCCTAGCCTAATCCTGGGAAAGCCATTGATGAGTGCATATTTCCAACTTTAACAAGATGTAATTTTGATCAATCACACAATCAAGACTGTATTGTACATGTAGCTGCACGTGACATTAACAATATTAGCTTACCCTAGATCCACGATCTTTCAGCCACTGAAACTCGTCCTGGATTTCAACGCCGTGCACCTTTAGGTAGCTGGGAACTTTCTTCGGTTTCGGTTCGCCGAATGACCCTCCAAACAGCCTCGAGATAATACTGATTGAAGACAAACCTCGCAAAGCCACGCTAGAGTAAGGGCTGCACGCGGCAAACGTGACGCCCTTGGCCAAACGACTGACTTGCATATTTTGTTACTTAACGGAAACAGAAGTAAAACTCTGTGCTGTGGAATTCCATCTGCTTTGTTTCCCGATCGCAGTTGAAATATGCAAAGAAACGATCAATCCATCTGGATATTTCGATGCTTGTCCATTTTAAATCGTGAGCGCGGACCCTAAACCTGTTCAGCGGTTACGGTCATTACGATGGTCGATAGTTACGCTGTGTGGTAGACCTGAAACTTCTCCAGCGGAAATAAGAACGCTCGTTGTGTGACTTTGCTCTGGTGGTGACAGCATAGAAGTCGCCTCAGTTTTCTCTTAATAGGCAAAAAACCTGATTTTGTTTTCAAGTATTTTTTTATCCGCTGGCTGTACGATGGTGGTAACTCGCAACCTGTACAAAGTGTACAAAGGGACCGGTCATTCTTTATTGCCTGAACGGGATGTGTGTGTGTGTGTGTGTGTGTGTGTGTGTGTGTGTGTGTGTGTGTGTTGGGGGGGTGGGGGGGGGGGGTGGGGGAGGAGAAAGGGATGGGAAGCTTGTGTAACAATAAAATATATCTGATCCACCCTGAAGATCTTTTGTATTCTTATGACCCCCTTTCGATTCATTTGTAGTCAATTTCCTATAGCTTCTCCTCCATGCCTTGTCAGCGACGACTGGCCCCCTCTCCGTTGTACTTGAAAACCATCAGATCCCTCAAAATCGTCTAAACTCCCTCCCCTGGGTAATAAATTAGGACTAATCCCCAACAACATACAAAAGACTGCAAGCATGATAAACATTTCATCGTTTCGTGCAAAAACATTTTGAGCATACCTTGGCGGAAAGTGGAGCTATTGCCTCTATCTCTAACATCTTGGGTCCAGAACAGTTGACTTATGATAAACTGAAAATTAAATGGCGTGTTTCAGTTCCGTGGCGAAAACTAGCTTCGCACTTTGAAGGTGTATGTATTTATCATGGGTTACGTAAACCTTTCTTTGGGGTACAGATGTTGATCGGATTAGAGCCGTACCGTTTCTCAATGATGATAACACGATTCAGTCCTTAAAGGATGAACTCCCAGCATATCTGGCGATTGTAGGAAACATCCCAGATGATTTTGATGATCTTGCGGACACCTGGCGATGGTGGAGAAACAAAGCTGCAGAAATACCATCCTGGGCCTCTACTGTCAAGAAAATCGCCCTTGTACAGCCATCATTTGCTGCCGATGAGAGGGTGTTTTCGTTGCTGGTAACAAAATGTTGTTACAATTGCTTCATTAGCGCCAGGTAGGCTAAATATTCGAGCTATTGTCATTTATATTCATTGGCGTCTTACGGCCGCCCCTACGCCCTCAACTTAAATACCCAGTGACTAGGGATTGTCAGTCTCTCTTAGAAGAAGTTTTTGCATATACGAACATAGTTTAGATTGTTTTGTAGGGTGGTTTCTTTTTCTTGCTTTACTTTTTACATTTTCGAGTTTTTCATTCCGTTGATGTATCATTCCTATCAATTTTTTTGACGAGGGCATAATAAAGAGGGTCGCATACGGCTGGTTTGAGCGGGGTAGCGAATTAGAATATAAATACTACTGATCACTATTACATCGCATACATGTTGACGTTAAGTTCTTATAGCTTTTTAGACCGAGCTCGTTTTAGATTGACGAGTCTATCAAAGAATTGTTCCTCCGCATTAAAAATTTTTTCCATTTAGGCGTATTTTGAACTTTTCGATTTTTCGGAGAAAAAAAACCGCGATAGAACTTTTTAATATAATTTTCGAAAAAGTTCATTAAAATAGTCCTTTGGAAAAAATAAAACCAATGACGAAATTTTCCAACCGTCGGAAATTTCGCAACTTTTCTTAAGTCCCACTTGATTATACTTATGTACGCAGGTGGCACTCGGCTAGCTAGATTAAGCTTTGATGTTAAAGAACGCATCACAGAGAACTGTTCGAGGTCCAACCCGTCGGTGCCTTTCGATGAGGCCATCACTGAGGGAAGCTGTCGTTTCACTCACTACCAGGATCATCAGAAGTCACCACATTCAAAGTTTCCCAACAGTTGAATAAGTATTTAATAAATAGATTCCTTATTACCGTGGGTCCATTCAGAGAAAGATCACAAGGAAGAAGCACATGAGGAGCAGCCGAGTGTGTCAATGATGTTTTTATTAATTCTTACCACTAATTACTTCATGAAATAAAGAAGCGAAAAAGTTGCTGAAGGTGACGTCATCTATGCTTCTATCCTCCAAGACACTCTTTTTCTTCAAATAAGGACGTTCAGGCTGCGATTAACCTAAATTTCAAGAACATATTTAGAACATATCCTGGCCGAGAGCGTATTTACTTTCCTCTTTCATTTTGTGAGAAGTATAATGAAAGGTAAAAGAAAAGTAACAGTGTGGTCTAACAGGACAACTGTTTGTTATACAATTCAAAGTACACGTATATACACATAGTAAAGCCTGCCATTCTAGTTAACAAATGGTGAACGCCTTATCGTGTACTATTGAGTTATGGATGCATGCGGGAGGTTGCTAAGCACGAAAGAAGCGTAAAAGTCGCACGAGGCGATAGCCGAGTGCGACTCTAGCTTCTTGAGTGCTTAGCAAACCTCCCAAGTGCATCCAATAACTCAATAGTACACGCTATGGCGTTCACCATTTGTTTTATAACATGACATTGATACACTGGAACAAGAGTTCCTTTTTATTTAACAAATCTTACATGATCAGAAAAAACAAGGGCGCGCGGAAAAATAGTCTTACATTTGCTCACGTCAGCAGCATGCACCCATGGGCAAATAGTAGATGCTGAATTAACCAATCAGAGCGCGCGCTTTGCTTTAGTTATGTTATAATTCCTTTTAAGTAGTCGCACGCATGGTGATTAAAACCGCACGGGGATCGATGGAGCCATAGTAAAAGGGAATATAGCCAGCAAGGCTGTTCCATTGAAAATAATTTCTGAATTCTGGATGAATTCTTTCAATTAACATAATCGACTTAAATCTTCCGCTTTGCAATTTATCTTTCCCCAAGGTTTGTACATACAAAAAAATTAGGACTCGACGTAGATCTGAACAACGTTATATTTTTTTCTTAGCCATGCTCTGTTCTTGGCCATGGTTTGTTCTTGGACCATTTCTGGGTGTTCAACTGCAGATGGGTTTGAGCACTGTGCGGTTTCTTTGATCTCTGCCCTCATACATTAGTCATTTGGAGATAGAACCACCTGCGATATAAACATCTTTTCGACGGTAAAAAATCAACATAAAAGTTACGTGTTTATTCGAAGGATGATGTAAATTAAAGAATACGGAAGGACATTGACGTATCGAGCTATAAATAATGCTGTTCCAGCACATATGGTATCGTGAATTATTCATTTCATTACATTCTTTTGCGTTTATGGAGTGCGGGGGACCTCTAGAATAAGTATGCAGTTAAAAGGCGTCACTTGTCTCCAATGAATTCTCCCTGGTCTTAAATTGGTTGTTTATGAGACTTTTATAACGAAAATAAACTGTACAGGGCTTCACAGTGCACTTAAACAGAATGAAAAAAGAGGGCGGACTTTTCACATGTACGCTTCCTCTCGCCGAATCCTAGTACGAACCTTTCTTATTTCGACATGTTGATCGATGTTCAGTTAAATAGAACGATAGAAGTTTAAACCGGGTCGAATACAGCCTGTAATTCAAATGGCATAGCACAGTGTTGCCTTTACGCATAGCTGGTAAAAAATAAGTTCCCTTTCATTTAACAATTTCAAAACATAAAAACAATTTGCAACAGATCGCGCGTCAAAGAGTTAAATTAAATTTTATCAATCGTTTGACTTGTACTAAATTCAGAAAGTGATTAACCAAATGATGTCGATAACTGTCAGAACTAAGTAATATAAACCCCCCTTCAAAGCAAACGATCTAGAAGTTCAATCGCGCTATAGGAAAAGGTTACGCTGTATTCCACCACGAATAAGATGTCAAAATCCTTGGGTGTCCTGTGCCTCGTGGCTTCAGTGTTAATGATGACTTTTTTTCGGGAAAGTCAAGCTCTCCTGCCTATTCCACAGTGTCCGAGGGGTTCGCCAAAATGCCCTTCATATAAGCGCTTTCTACTGAGCCGGCAAGAGAAGGTAACTCAAATATTTACATTCATTTAAGCACTTCAAATTGTCGAAGTATGGGTAGGACATTTTTTAAATTTCTCTACGACAAAAAAAAAAATTGAGCGCATGTGCCTGTAGTAACAACCTGAGCTGAATAGAATTATAATCTTCAGTTAGGACAAGACTGTACAAGGAATAAATCACTTTGGTTTTGGTAATACACCTCAGTCGACTTTCTTTCTTCTTTTCCGGTTTAGAGAACAATCCTAGTTTTCCAAACGTATTCAGAGTAGGGATCGAGGTTTGGATCGCTTTGGTTTAAAAACTAACTGCAATGTCCCTTAACCTGTTACCTTTCGAGATATTCTCCTGTTTCGAGATATTCTCTGTTACCTTTCGAGATATTAACCAGTAATCTTTGAGATATTCTCCTAAACTCTTTGGTGAACAGGTACTGATCAGATGAGTAATAAGAAAGTAGAAAAATATCCACCAAGGTTGTCTATCGGACATCACACCTCATTCTCAGTGATGGCTGACTGAGAAATGTTTAAACAGTAGTTGTTTCTCAAGTTTTCTTTTAAAATGTTTGTACGGGAAATTGGCGCAGCCGGCCAAAATTGATTCATTAGCGCATGTTCGACGTTTTACCGCTGGGTTGCTGTGTTGTGGTCTCGTAAAAAAATTGCCCTCAGAAGCTATGAAAATGGGCGAAATGCAAAATGTTTTAACCATCAGTTAGGAGAATAATACAATTTGGGTGCAAGCTGGCGTCACGTGTCAAATTTGAGTGTACAGAGTGAAAAAGAAATTAAGTTTTTAATTTTTGATTAGTCAGTTCTGTCATTTGAAATAGCACGTTCCGTTTCAAATATCACTGTTTCAGGTAGTTCGTGAACATCAAAGACGCATTTGTGAGGCCGCACGTACTTTAAACTGCGAAAGTGAAGAACTACAGTGAAGATAGCTTGAAGATGACGGACGCCATGAAGGAATACCTGTTTAGTTGGAAGTTTTGTTAAATTAAAAACCCTCTGTCACTTACAATAAAGTGAAATGCTTAGTTTAACCAGCTTGCCGTCTGAACTGAGTTACAAAGTTTTAGAAACGACGCGAGTAACGAGGGAAATGTCACCTATTTTCTTGTTTGACATAATTACGTACAGCCTAAAAAACAGAACAGAAAGTTACACGTACTTGTAAATCAAAGGTGTGGTACATGTAAATGTAGTCAAAATCAACAACCCATATGTTGCATTTACGAAGACCACCTCTGGACTTTCCATGCACTGTCGGTGTATGTGGGCTGTTCATTTTGATGAAAGGAAAGCAGAAAATGGCCTTAATCTTGCTCTTGCCATTGAAGTGTTTAAAGCAGAGCTACTTCTCACATGAATGGCAAACTGTGGTTACTGTAACATGTGATGTTCAGAGGCCAGTTAGTGAGGTGCAGCACTGTTTTGATTGGTAAAACTGCATAATCAAGATTAAAAGCAGTTGTCTTCTGATTTCCTGCAATCTATATCTGGGTAGGCAAGACCCCCTCGCCCCTCTTGGTTAGGGATTTTGACATAATGCACAGCCTTACTGCCATCTCCCACCCCTCCCCTAATCCTAGGAAAGCCATTGATGAGTGCCGCTATTTCCAACTTTAACAAGATGTAATTTTTGATCAATCAATCTATCAATCAATCAATACTGTATCGTACATGCAGCTACACGCGAGATCAACAATATTAGCTTACCCTCGATTCACGATCTTTCAGTGAATCTTTATCGTTCTCATGCAATAACATTTTGAGCATACCTTAGCGGAAACTGGAGTTATTGCCTCCATTTATAACATCTTGGGTCTAGAACAGTTGACTAATGATAAACTGAAAATGGCGTATTTCAGTTCCGTGGCGTAGACTAGCTTCGCACTTTGAAGGTCTATACTACTGATCGCTATTACATTGCATACGTGTTAACGTTGAGGTCTTATAGCTTTTTAGATTTTTCTCAGTGCCTTTTCCAATATTTATCATGAAATTGCCTCTATAGTATCTACTTAAAATAATATGCTAAACATTTTGTGGACACTTCAGGGATCTTTTCTTGCCAATTTGTTTATGCAGATTAGCATCAGTATGGCAGAGTTTTGAATTTATTCAAATGTTCTTCAACGATAAAAAAAGACAATATTAAGTGGGAATCAGGGCGCGCGTAACTGGAATTTTTCAAAGGAAAGGAGGGTTATGACCTGTGGGCAGACCTATCGCATGACATACGTAGCCCTCTGCACCCTACCCCTCAAGGTCTGCACCCTACCCCTCAAGGTTTTAAGCCCCACTTGATTATACTTATGTACGCAGGTGGCACTACTAGATTAAGCTCTATTGTTAAAGAACACATCACCGAGACCTGTTCGAGGATCCAACCCGTTGGAGGCTGACGTTTCACTCACTACTAGGATCATCAGAAATGACCACATTCAAAGTTGCCTAAAAGTTGAATAAGTATTTAATAAATAGACTCCTTACTGCCGTGGGTCTACTTAGAGAAAGAACACAAAGAAGGGCTAACACTCGAAACGTCAGCTTTGTAATCGTTATGGTGGCCAATTTACCATTTCAACTTTGTTGATATATCCAAAATATAACACAAAGAAGTGGCGCACGAGTAGCAACCGAGTGTGTCAATAATGTTCTTACCACTATTTATTTCATGAAATAAAGAAGCGAAAAAGTTGTTGAAGCGACGTCATCTATGCGTCTATCCTCCAAGGCACTCTTTTTCTCCAAATATGGACGGCCAGGCTGAGATTAGCCAAAATTTAAGAACATAGTAAGAACACATCCGGGCCGAGAACGTCTTTATTTTCCTCTTTTTTTCTGAGGGAAGTATGATAAAAGATAAAAGAAAAGTAACAGCGTGGTCCAACAGGACAAATTTTTGTTACACAATTCAAAGTACACGTATAGACACATAATAAAGCCCACCAATCTATTTCACTTTAATTAGTCGCACGCATGGTGATTAAAACCGCACGGGAAGTATATTGGTGGGGATCGATGGAGCCATAAAAAGGAAGATAGCCAGCAAGGCTGTTCTACTGAAAATAATTTCTGAATTTTGGATAGATTCTTTCAATTAACATGATCGGCTTAAATCTTCCGCCATTTCTGAGTGTTGCAACTGCAGATGGGCCGGGTTTGAGCACTATTCGGTTTCTTTTGATCTCTGCCTTCATATATTAGTCATCTGGAGATAGAACCACCTGCAATATATACATTTTTTCGACGGTAAAAACTCAACATGTCGTAAAAAAATTAACGTAATAGTTACGTGTTTATTCTAAGGATGATGGAAATTAAAGAATAGAGAAGGACATTGACCTATCGAGCTATTTATAATAACATATATTTTCAGTATATTTAAATGAGAATTGCACATCATATAAAGCAATTTTAGTTAAACCACAAATTAAACTTTCAATTAAGAAAGTCTAACGACGCCATACGAAGAACAAATTTTTTACCAAGAGTTGATTCTTTTAGGGTTCGTGAACTATTTTCAGCATTAGAAACTAATTCCTTTCAGTTGAATAGAAGGCACCGGTTACGCCATCTTTTTAAAGGTATTTAAATATTTTTCTCTCTAAAGTAAAACAACTTCCTTTTGTCGTGTACGTAATTGCATACATGGCCTAGATAATTGCATATTCCATATGCTAGGATCAAACTCCTTTGAATAAAGATCTTTTGTTTTGTCACCTTTGAACTTGATCAGTTGATTATAAAAAAATGTGGTCCTTTTAGGCCTGTAGCTTGTCAAACAATATACCAAAAGCCCATGGCTCAAGACACTGGCTGGCCTCTCTAATATAAATGTATGCAAAGTTGAAAAAGAAACACACACATATTATCATCTCTTTGTCAGGCACTGTGGCACTCTTTGCGGCCGGGCTAAGATGGAGATTTTAGCTGTTTAACCCGCTCACACGCTTGCATTTTCAGACTCTTTAATTTTATCGTCGTTTTTCTCAGTTTTAATGTATCCATGTACTTCAAAGTGAAAATAATAGCAATATAGTATATGCTCTTGGTTATAAATATGTTTTGAACCCCTCTAAGATAGAGTCTGTAAATCCTTGCCAAGAGGATCGGGCTAAAATAACTCTGAATCGGCCCCAAAACATATAACTATACCTCCATGCGCTGTTTTGTTAACGGCTTTTTCCCATTGATCTAAACACATTGACGCAATCAATATCCTTTTTTTTTTAATTCCAAGAATATCTCGTCTGGATATTTGAACCTCCGTTAAAGTTAAAGATTTTTTTAACGAGCGCCTGAAAAGTAGTAACAAAGGCCAAGATCGCCGAGGTAAAGTAGCTCTCGCAAAGCTGTTTACGAAAATGTCTCTTTTAAAATTCAAAATGTATTTAAAACGTACTCGAGAAGCCAAAAAAAAAAACCAAAAAAAAATGTATCTTAAGTGCTGATCACAAACTGAATGTGCTTTGTCTCTCCATCAGGCAGAAATTAGATTAAATACGTCAATCAAACTCCTCGGGAACCTCAGTTGTTCCGACAGAAGAATAATATTCTGAGAACAAAGCCAGATGAGCCAGCTGTACGTACGGGCTCCCAAGTCGCTGAACTAGTCCTTTAAGAAGTATTGATGAAGAATTCCTCCTATATTGTTAGTGAAAACGCCAAGAGTGGCAGTGAAAAGTTAAAAAAATTATATTTTTTAAATCCAATGTGTAGCTTGTCTGTCTGTTCCGGCACAGATGGTATCGTGAATCATTCATTTCATTTCAATTTTGTGCGTTTATGGAGGGCGGGAGAATCTGTAGAATAAGTGTGCAGCACGTTAAAACCCGTCACTCTTGTCCAACGAATTCTCCCTGGTCTTAAATTAGTTGTTTAAGAGACTTTTATAACGAAAATAAACTGAACTGGTCTTGACAGTGCTCATAAACAGAGTGAAAAAAGAGGGGGTGGACGTTTCACATGTACAGCCCCTCTCGCCGAATCCTGCCCCGAACCTTTCTCATTTGGACATGTTTACGCTCAGCTAAATAAGGCGGTAGAAAGTATAAGCTGGGTCGAATGTAGCCTGTAATTCAGTATGACAAATAACGCAGTATTGTCTCTGACGCTTAGCTAGTTAGGGATAAGTTCCTTTTCATTTGAAAGTTTCAGAACATAAAAATCCATTAGTAACAGAGCGCGCGTCGAAGAGTTAGATTGAATTTTATCAACCGTTTGACTTGTATTAAATTTAGAAGGTAATTAACAACGTGATGTCGATAACTGTCAAAACTAAGAAATATAAACCCCGTGTCAAAGCGAACGATCTAGCAGTTCAGTCGCTTTAGGGAAAGGTTACGCTGTATTCCACCACGAATAAGATGTCAAAATCCTTGGGTGTCCTGTGCCTTGTGGCTTCAGTTTTAATGATGACTTCTTTTCAGGATAGTGAAGCTCTCGTGCCCACTTCAAAATGCCCAAAGGGTTCCCCACGTTGTCCTGGAAATAAGCGCTTTTTACTTAACCAGGCAGAGAAGGTAACACAAATGTTTACTTTTATTTAAGCACTTCAAATTGTCGAAGTGTGAGTGGGACATTTTTTAAACTTGTCCTCGACAAAAAAAAAAAAAAAAAATTGAGTGCATGTATTTGTGGTAACAGCCGGAGCTGAATAGAATTATAATCTTCAGTTAGGACAAAAGCACAAGGACTGAATCATTTTGGTCCTGGTAATATACTTCAGTCGACTTCCTTTCTTTTTTTCCGGCTAAAAGAATAATCCTAGTTCTCAAAATTTATTCAGAGTAGGGATTAAGGTTTGGATCTGTTTGGTTTAAAAACTAACTGCGATGTCCCTTAACCTGTTACCGCTCGAGGTGATCCACTTGGATATTACGATTTTCTTGCAACTCTTTGGTGAACAGGTACTGAATAATAAGAAAGTAGAAAATTATCCACTAAGGTTGTGTATCGGACATCACACCTCGTTCTCAGTGATGGCTGACTGAGAAACTTTTAAACAGAAGTTGTTTCTCAAGTTTTCCTTTAAAATGTTTGTACGGGAAATTGGCGCAGCCGGCCAAAATTGATTCATTAGCGCATGCTCGAAGTTTTACCGCTGGGTTGCTGTGTTGTGGTCTCGTAAAACAATTGCCCTCAGAAGCTATGAAAATGGGCGAAATGCAAAATATTTTAACCATCAGTTAGGAGAATAATACAATCTGGGCGCAAGCTGGCGTCAAATTTGAATGTACAGAGACAAAAAGAAATTAAGTTGACTTTTTAATTTGTGATCGGTCACTTCTGTCATTTGAAATAGCACGTTCCGTTTCAATTATTACTGTTTCAGGCAGCTGAACATCAAAGACGCATTTGTGAGGCCGCACGTACTTTAAACTGCGAAAGTGAGGAACTACAGTCAAGACAGCTGGAAGATGACGGACGCTATAAAGGAATACCTGTTTAGTTGAAAGTTTTGTTACATTTAAAACACTATCACTTACAATAAAAGTGAAATGCTTAGTTTAAACAGCTTGCCGTCTGAACTGTTTTTACAAATTTGAAAACGGCACAAGTAAGGAGGGAAATCTTACCTGTTTTCTTGTTTGACATAACTACGTGCAGCCTAAAAGCAGAACAGAAAGTTACATGTACTTGTAGCTTAAAGGTGTGGTACATGTAAATGCGGTAAAAATCAACCACCAGTAAACTTTCCATACACTACTTATGATGCCCGATCCTCGCAGTAGAGAGCGCTATTTATGCAATAGCGAAAATCAGACCTGAAAAAAATCAGGCCTGTACGGGATTCGAACCACTGACCTCTGCGATACTAGTGCAGCGCTCTACCACTTGAGCTAACAAGCCAACTGGGAGCAGGCCATTAAGTTGACTCGTAATAAACCTGCACGTACAGGCCTGATTTTTTTCAGGTCTGATTTTGGCTATTGCATAAATAGCGCTCTCTACTGCGAGGATCGTGCATCATTCGTGTCTATAACCGCAGTTCAAAATATATGAACTTCATATATTCACCGTATCTGATTTATCATCACGGGTTTATTACGAATCAACTTAACGGCCTGCTCCCAGTTGGCTTGTTAGCTCAATTGGTAGAGCGCTGCACTAGTATCGCAGAGGTCAGTGGTTCGAATCCCGTACAGGCCTGATTTTTTTCAGGTCTGATTTTCGCTATTGCATAAATAGCGCTCTCTACTGCGAAGATCGTGCGTCATTCGTAAAGATATTATAATGAACAATTCCGGGAGACAAGAGGAGATTCCCGTGGGACCTGGAAAAACCTAAAGCAACCACTCGGAAGTGGCTCAAAGAGTAACAGCGCTGATGCTCGTACGGCAAATGAAGCAAATTAAAGACAAGTGTAACACTTTTAGTTGCTTCTTTGTCTCTTATGCCGAAGATTTAAGGTGGATCCACCTTAAA
>NC_142524.1:24568857-24661357 GCF_964205215.1 Stylophora pistillata
CAGGCCATCAACCTTGTTCTCGTAATAGACCCTCCGACAGCGCTTGGGCTCTCGATTCACTTTGTTTCTTAAGATCTTAAATAGGTACTGGTTCCCGGATGCGAATGCCTTCTGACGACGGGCAATCAGATGTTTGAGATGTACAGACAACCAAGGCCGGTCAGTTTCGTACACCTTTGTAGAACGCCCGGGCATGATCGTGTTCAGCCCAAGGTTAATAATGTCAGTGAGAGTTCTAAGCTTAAGTTCACATGACAGATCAGCTGAGAGAAGATCAGACCAAGGCACTTGAAGAAAAAATCTGCCCACACTGGCTCTTTTACTGGGTCTTTTGTCTCTGGAGAGGATGATCTTGCATTTAGATTTTGAGGGCGTCTCCCTGATTACCGGCCCCATATACACAGACAGGTGGTCAGATAGACCAAACTGAGGAAGGCTACATGGAGCAGAGAAAAATTCAGGGAAGTTGGTGAAATTTGATCCAGAGTATTATTACCTCTAGTAGGAAATGAGACAGTAGGCTTGAGGTGAAAGGCCTTAACAGCAGATCCTCATGATGAAAATCAGATAGAACCTTGAACTGGATCGAATCTTTAACGTACATACACACACCTCCATGTTGCCAGCCGACACGATCGCGCCTAAAAAGCTGGTAGCCTTTGATGTTAATCGGGGAATCAGGCATACAGCCACTCAGCCAGGTTTCAGTAAAAAGGGCTATATCAGCATTAACGTTGTTTAGAGTATGAGCAATTTCATCAATTTTAGGCGCCAAGGACATTGTGTTGGACCCAGTATGAGCAATTTCATCAATTTTAGGCGCCAAGGACATTGTGTTGGACAAAAAGATCGATGGAACAAAGTGAGGCCTCCCAAGGGAGCTTGTGGTCACGCTGTCGACTTCGGATCTTGATGGAGTAGAGGTGTGATTTTGAATATTTAATAAGTTCCCATGATTTACTGAATCATGCTTTCCCTTGGCCCTTGGATAGCTAATGTCGAACTGTTTTCGTCTTGAGATAACTGGAAGAATATGGTTAACTCTGTGATCCGCCTGTAGTTTGCGTTGGATCCCGCCGCGTATTCCTCTGGTTGGTTTTAAGATTCCAGCAAATTTGCAAGCGGTCCATTCAGAACGCCGCAAAGGTTTGATAGTTTGTGTCGAAGTTCATATATTTTGAACTGCGGTATTAAATACGTATGATGCACGATCCTTCGCAGTAGATACCGCAGTTCAAAATATATGAACTTTATATATCCACTGTATCTGATTTATCATCACGGGTTTATTACGAATCAACTTAAACGGCCTGCTCCCAGTTGGCTTGTTAGCTCAATTGGTAGAGCGCTGCACTAGTATCGCAGAGGTCAGTGGTTCGAATCCCGTACAGGCCTGATTTTTTTCAGGTCTGATTTTCGCTATTGCATAAATTACGCTAGCTACTGCGAAGGATCGCGCATCATACATTTTACTTCTGTTGCAAGTTTTAAGTTTTAGCTTGTCAAACACTATACCAAAAGCCCATGGGTCGAGACACTGGCTGGCCTCTCTAATGTAAATGTATACAAAGTCTAAAAAGAAACACACATATTATTATCTCTTTGTCGGGCACTGTGGCACTGTTTGCGGGCCAAGATAAAAATTTTAGCTGTTTAGCCCGCTCACACGCTCGCATTTTCAGACTCTTTAATTTTATCGTAATTTTTCTCAGTTTTTAATGTCTCCATGTACTCCAAAGTGAAAATAATAGTAATATAGTATATGCTATTGGTTATGAATAGGTTTTAGACCCCTCTCAGATAAAGTCATTTAATCCTCGCTTAGAGGCTCCGGCCAAAATGACTCTGAATCGGCCCTAAAACATAATTAGACCTTCTGTTAACGGCTTTTTTCCCTTTGATCTAAACACATTGACGCGATTAATCTACAAGAATATCTCGACTGGATATTTGAACCTCCGTTAAAGTTAAAGATTTTTCAATGAGCGCCTGAAAAGTAGTAACAATATGGTATCGGCACATATGGTATCATGAATGATTCATTTCATGTCATTTTTACGCGTTTATGGAGGGAGGAGGGATCTGTAGAATAAGTATGCAGTTAAAAGGCGTCACTCGTCTTCAATGAATTCTTCCTGGTCTTTAATTGGTTGTTTAAGAGGCTTTTATAACGAAAATAAACTGCACTGCTCTTGACATTGTTCATAAACAGAGTGAAAAAAGAGGGGGCTGAATTTTCACATGTACAGCTCCTCCCGCCGAATCCTGCTCCAAACCTTTCTAATTTCGACATGTGTATCGACGCTCAGCTTAATAAGGCGATAGAAAGTATAAGCCAGCCGGGTCGAATGTAGCCTGTAATTCAATACTACAGAACATAAAAATCCATTAGTAACAGACTGCGCGCCGGAGAGTTCAATTAAATTTTATTTACCGTTTGACTTGTACTAAATTTAGAAGTCGATAATTGCCAAAACTAAGAAACATAAATAATTTACCATTTCAACTTTGTTGATATATCCAAATTATTAAGAAATATAAACCCCTCGTCAAAGCGATCGATCTAACAGTTACGTCGCTCTAGGCAAAGGTTACACATTGATTAGCATCCGCTGTTTTTCACCATGAATAAGCTGTCAAAATCCTTGGGTTTTCTGTGCCTCATGGCTACAGTTTTATTGCAGACCTTTTTTCAGGATAGTGAAGCTGTCATGCCTGTTGCAAAATGCCCAGAGAAATCGCTTTATTGTCCTGGACATAAGCGCTTTTCACTGAACCGGGAAAAGAAGGTAATTCAAGCATTAACATTCGTTTAAACACTTCAAATTGGCAAAGCGTAAGCTGAACATTTGTAATTTATCTACGACAAAAAAAAAATTTTGGGCACCTGTATTTGTAGTAACAGCCGGAGCTGAATAGAATTATAATCTTCAGTTAGGACAAAAGTAAAAGGACTAAATCATCTTGGTCCTGGTGATATACCTCAGTCAACTTTCTTTCTTATTTTTCGCCTTAAAGAATAATCCTAGTTCTCAAAACTCATTCAGAGTAGGGATTAAGGTTTGGATCTGTTTGGTTTAAAAACTGACTGCGATGTCCCTTAACCTGTTACCGCTAGAGGTGATCAATCGGAAAGTAGGATTTTCTTGCAATTCTCCTAAACTCTTCAGTGAACAGGTACTGAATAGAAAGAAACAAGAATATTATCCACTACGTTTCTCTATAGGACATCACACCTCAATCTCAGTGATGGCTGACTGAGAAATGCTTGAATAATAGTTGTTTCTCAAGTTTTCCTTTAAAATATTTGCGCCGGAAATCGGCGCAGTGGGCCAAAAATGATTCTTTAGCGCATGCTGGATGTTTTACCACTGTAGCTGTATTGTGGTCTCGTAAAAAAAAATTGCCCTCAGGGGCTATGAAAACGGGTGAAATGCATCAGTTAGGAGAATAGGCTTTTCAAGTACAATATGGGCGCTAGCTGGCGTCGTGCGTCAAATTTGAATGTACAGAGACAAAAAGAAATGAAGTTTTTAATTTTTGATCGGTCACTTCTGTCATTTGAAATAGCACGTTTCATTTCAAATATTACTGTTTCAGGCAGTTGAACATCAAAGACGCATTTGTGAGGCCGCACGTACTTTAAACTGCGAGAGTGAAGAACTTCAGTGAAAACAGCTGGAAGATGACGGACGCCATTAAGGAACATCTGTTTAGTTGGAAGTTTTGTTTAATTAAAAACCCTCTTTCGCTTAAAATAAAGTGAAACTCTTAGTTTAAACAGCTTGCCCTCTGAACTGTTTTTACAAACTTTAGAAACCGCACGAGTCCGAAAATTCCTTCCATTTAGCTTCAGTAAAATACCTCCTTCGCCAGCGAAAATAGTTGAAAGTGATCCTAAATCGAGAGGACAGAAAATGTTCTCTGTCCAAGTTAACAAAAGAAACTTACATTTTCTTTTCAACCCATTAGATTAAAGCTCGAGATCGTAGGACTGCGCGTAAAATTCGAGATTTCCAACTATTTACAATGTATGTGCATCATTAACAGCGCAATCCTAAAAATAATTAATTCAAGTAGTGGCAGTTTTAGAGTCTGGGACCGAGCAGTTACTCAGGGATCTCCATGGTTCATCTCCTTCCGGTTCCACTGTACCCACCTAAAAATAAATGAACAAGTCCAATCAATCAATCAATCAATGAATTAGCGATAAAATAAATTAGAAAAAAATGCTGCCTTATATCAATCAATATATAAATTAATTCCATGCGAATTAAACGAAATTAACATCCCAATTTTATTTTGGGTAAACTGGGGTCCTTCTGCGCAAATGACGTGATTAATTCCCGATCCAAACTAAAAGCCTATATTTTGTCACAGATTATTTATATGGGCTCAAAACTGTTTCGTACATCATTAGACCAAGTGAAAGAAAATGTTTGAGACAAGTTAAAATGGGGAAACCAGTGAGTATTGAGGATTGAAATGGAAAGAAAGCCCAAGAGAACCTAAATATAGTAGGTTTTATTTGGGCCTCTTCAGAAGAGGATACCACAAATGAAGGCCGAGAAAACGCTCATGAATGAATCGCGAAATTTGCATTCTTTGACCAAGACGAAGAGGAGGACCATAAACATGCAAAAAAAAAAGAACGAAGCTAATACTCAGCTATCTTCAGCGAACAAGCCTGGTCAATAACGGATTTACTGTTTAAGAAAAAGATTTCACTTTATCAAGAATCAAGAATGACTTGTTTACTACGAGAGCCAGGAAAGAAAGCCAACTGTGTTTGTAGCACAATAAAGCCACTAGAATCATCTATATTTTCTTTGTTTTGACTGTCCTCTAGCGCTTTTTACTTCTCTATACAAGAATTGCAAAGTTAGTAATGATTCAATTTTTTTTCTTACCCGGGATCAAAGCGGGCAATCCTAAGCAGGTAAGATGGGCCCATCATGCCCGCTCGAGTGTCCAATCAGAACACAGGATTCGCTTCATATCGCCCGCGGGCGCTGCCAGCGATATACTAACAGAACTTATTATCCAACTACACTTCAGTGGTGTCTCGCGTGCAAGCGATGTAGCGCGTCCGGTTTAAACTGAAGATATCTAAACCACTATATCAAATTAAAGCTTATAGGACTGGCTATCAGACTATACCAAAAATTTGAAAAAAAATTAAATGTCGAGTGTTTCACAACTTCTAAATGCGAGCGCCCGAATCACCTTTTAAGAACTACAAGTCAAAAGGAATTTGTTCGAATGCTCTCAAATTTTGACAGTAGCTAGTTAACAAAAACGTGTCTCTGAATTTTTTATTTCTAAATACTTTTTTTATCAAGAGTGAATTTGTACGATCACTCCACATTTTTTTAATCCTATTTCAAAAATGTTCTGTAACTTTTCACTGAAATTGAATATGGCAAATCAGACAGACAGACAGACATCTATATTTATACAGGATAGCCCCTTCAGTGTAGTAAACACTGGTATCAACGGGGGTCCTGTTACCCACCCATCCCACCCCAGGGAGGACATCCATCACACAGTAATTTCGTGCGTGGGAAATTAACGTCTCCTACCCCAACCCTGCAGGAGACGGGACCTCCATTTATTCGTCCCTATCCGAGAAGACTAGAATATCTAACCATTTCTCGATGTTAAAGAAAGGAAGCATATTCCTCTCAGTTAATTTTAAGACCCTGAGTGTTGGTCCGGCCGGTATTGAACTCTCGACCTCCCGCACAGCAGTCCGGCGCTCTCCCAATTGAGCTAACCAGGCGGCGGCTAAATCACAGACACATTTTTTTTAGCGCTTTGGCCCCGGAAACGGAGGAGCACATTAGACAAGCGCAAAACGAAATTCGCTTTAATATGTAACGTTCAAAAGGTGATTCGGACGCTCGCATTTAGAAGTCGAGAAAAATTCGACAATTAATTTTTTTTCAAAATTTTTGGTAGAGTCTAATAGCCAGTCCTATAAGCTTTAATTTGATATAGGGGTTTAGATATCTACAGTTGAAACCGGACGCGCTACATCGCTTGCACGCGAGACACCCCTGAAGGTGCACGGTAACCTTAAGTGTTAAAAGCAGAGCTACTTCTCACATGAATGGCAAACTGTGGTTACTGTAACATGTGATGCGCCGAGACCATTTAGTGGGGTGCAGCACTGTTTTTGTTGGTAAAACTGCATAATCAAGATTAAATGCAGTTGTTTTCTGATTTCCTGTAATCTATGGTAAGATTTCTGCATGGCCCTGTACTTCCTTACTGCACCTGTCAATGGGTTGTTCCAGGGTAGAGGTGGGGGGGGGGGGGTTGGTTTGCAGCCCCCCGCCTCTTGGTTAGGGATTTTGACATTTATGCACTGTCTTACTGCCATCTCCCACCCCTAATCCTGGGAAAGCCATTAATGAGTACATATTTCCAACTTTAACAAGATGTAATTTTGTTCAGTCAATAATACTGTATTGTACATATAGCTACACGTGACATTAATAATTTTACCTTACCCTAGATCCACGATCTTTTAGCCACTGAAACTCGTCCTGGATTTCAAAACCGTGCACCTTCAGGTGGCTGGGACGTTTCTTTTTCTTGGGCTCGCTGAATGACCCTCCAAACAGCCTCGAGATAATACTAATTGAAGACAAACCTCGCAAGACCACGCTGGGGTATGGGCTGCACGCGGCAAACGTGACGCCCTTGGCCAAGCGACTCACTTATATACTTTGTTACTTAAGGGAAACAGAAGTAAGTAAAGCTTTATTCACACAGGGTAGCCCGTTCAGCTCTAAGGCTGGTATCCATAGGGTCCCTGTTTCTTAAAAAGAATTTACATCAAGGTTTTCAATTATATATATATATATATAATATATATATATAGATATAGCTCTTTGGCATACAAAGCTTTGCTTTCATGTCCAAATTGAGCACTCTAACTAGGATGAGTCATTGCTCTGCAATTGCGCATGCTCGCTAGTGTACTCTAGTTTGAGCACTCTGGCATGGCTTAGACGATACCACAAAGGTTGCATCGTTTGGGGTGACCATATTGGTTCTCCTCCATCCTAGCATTAGCACTGCACTGATGAGGCCCAGAAGGCCGAAACAGTACTGTCTGCAGTTAGTTATATATATATATATATATATATATATATATATATATATATGTATATATATGACTAGAATTCTAAAACTACATTTACAGCCTAAGACTACAAAGCCAAAACACAATTAAGACCTAAAATAGTAGATAAAATATCAAAGCTAAGATGAAAAGAAGTGTCTTGCTCGGTGGCAGAACGTTTGAAAGTTTTCACTCTTCACAATCTTTAAAGGGAGTTTATTAAAAAATTCTGCGTAAGCAAAAAGAAACGAGTCATCCTCGGTGTAAAATCCTGACGAGGTTTTCTTTGTTTCATAAGGTATATTCTTGCTGTGCGCTATTCTTTTTCATGTTTTGTTGTCTTTGTTTTACGTCACTCGTGAGCTTCACAGGTTTTTACACCGAGGATGAACTAAAGAAAGGTCCTTTTCCCAACATTTTGTTTACTTTTGGTAGGGATAACCTCATACTTTGCCTCGTGGAATAGTTGTGAATATTCGAAAATCTGGTAAAATATGATGAAAAGTAACTAGGAACTAATCAGTGAAGACAGAGAAAAGCAAGTTTAGCCCAGTGGTAATAGCGTCTACTGGAAAGGCAATATTGGTAGTACATGGCGGCGACAGGGTTGTTTGGTATCTCGGCAGCTGTCTACTTAACTTCTTTGCTTTATTATGCCAGTAAACCGGCATAAAATGTTTCGACATTGCAGTCTTGCTTGGTACAGAACCTTTGGAAGGATTAAACAAGTGCTGGAAAAGCGACTCCACGGGACAATTAGCTAAAACTGCGCTGAATGAGTTTGCAGCTCGAGCAGTCAACATGGCGGGCAACCATAAAGTCAAACTCTCAAAGCACACCACCTCTGCTTTAGCCTATTACCTATGCTTATCGCTACTCTTGTCCAGTGCTAATGTTGAGCGAAACCCTGGTCCTGAATCAATTTCTCAAAATAGAAATTTCAAGTTGAGTACGGTCAAAGGACTAAGAATTTGTCATTTGAATGTGCGAAGTTTTGTCAACAAGATCGATGAGATGCGGATTTTTTGCGAGACCCACCCACCGCACGTTCTGTCCCTGGACGAAACTTGGCTAGATTCACCAATGAGTGACAGTGAAATTCAGCTTCCCGGCTACTCACTTGTACGAAGAGATAAAACCCGCCGAAATGGTGGTGTTCTCATCTACGTTTCCTCGAACCTTGATTACAAGGTTATTCAAGAATTTGAAAATGATCAACTGCATATTCAATGTCTTTGGATGGAAATAACACCTCCAAAATCTAAAGGCTTTATTTTCTGTTCCTGCTATCGCCCGCCGAATGTGGATGACGTATCGACTTACGTTGAGGGCTTAAGAAGCATGTTAACAGTAATGGCTGATCAGGAAAGGGAAATTGTCATTAACGGTGATCTGAATTTCGATCTGAAACAGTCGACCAAACCCGCATCTACAAAAAGCGCTTTATTAACATGACGAAAGAGTTTTCTCTGCGGCAGATTATTCACAATTTCCCTCGCATAACTGAAAATTCAAAGACTCTGATAGATTTATTTGTTTCCAGTCGTCCGGATCTATATGTCTCGGGGGTAATACCAGTTGGCTTTAGTGATCACTCTGCGACATATGCCGTCCGTAAACTACATCGTTTAAAACCGCCTCCCCCGAGGATAATTGACACCCGGAGTTTCAAGCGTTTCAATCGTGATGCTTTCATTGAAGATCTAAATAAAGTTCCGTGGTCATTGATAAATTCCTTCGCAGACTCCCATGCCCCAAGAATCCGTGTGCGAGTCAGGGGACATAAGGTACCGTGGCTGACATGCGAGGTGAAACAACTAATGAATGAAAGAGATCACTTTCATAATCTGGCATTGAGGACAAACAATGACCTTCACTAGAGCTCTTACAAGCGCTTACGCAATGTTGTGACTTTGAAGCTCAGAAAAGAGAAACAAAGATATTATTATGAACAATTCCGGGAGACAAGAGGAGATTCCCGTGGGACCTGCAAAAAACCTAAAACAACTACTCGGAAGTGGCTCAAAGAGTAACAGCGCTGATGCTCGTACGGCAAATGAAGCAAATTAAAGACAAGTGTAACACTTTTAGTCGCTTCTTTGTCTCTTATGTCGAAGATTTAACATGAGGGGACGCAAATCGTCTGCACTGCAAGTATCCCGGAAAGTCCCATACATTTTCTTAGACTAAAAGTCTAAGAAAATGTATGGGACTTTTTGAGCGCTCCAGGCAGCTTTCCTGTAAGGCGTCATAATCTTGTTGCTGCCGACATCGATGTGACAGATAATTGCTTTTACAGTGTTTTTTTTGCCGGCTTATATTGTCATCAAGTTTCAATAAGACGGCTCTCATTTTTCACGAGAACAATAAAGTTTTTGTAAATTACGAGATCGGATGCACGTACTGTTTCAACTAATTCGCTCTTCTTGCTTGGGAATACATTAATAAAATGTCGGCGGACCTTGTGGCCTCCACAGAGCTGGAAATACCAAATAAACGGGGGGTAAAATCGCGAAAAAATACTCCCAAGGAGAAACGTAAACAAAGTAGAGAATGGAGAAAGCGAAAGCGACAGCAGAAGAAAGCGGGTAATCTGGCTTAAGTTCTGCCTGGCGTCAATGGTGGACCAAATGTGGCTGAGACAAACTCTATTGATAAAAAATCATTTTCTCCAAATCTGGATACAAAATAGGTAGGCAACGAAAGCGGACTTATCATGCTTAAGGCTAATTCTAAAGAAGAAATGGAAAGTAATGTGAAGCGACCACGATTAACAACCGTTTTAGATGTAAATTATTCAAGATCAGCAACAATGCTTCGGAGGGCGCTTGGAGACGATGCAAGACGCAGGCGGGCTCAATATTAAAGGACGTTTTTGGCACAGACAACTTTTAAACGTATTGGTAGTTAGAAAAATATTAATTTGAAGAGTCATCACGAGACTCAGGTAAACAGAACTTCAAATATTCGAAAAGGCTGGTTGCTATGGAGTGACGTCATAAACCGGCTAAGTGTATTTGCTGCCTTATTTTTGTTGTGAATGTTGGTTTTGTGGTGTATCAGAACTCAATACCGTTAAATTTCATTAAAGATCCATCAAAGTGCCTAAGTTTGATTTTGCAGCTTATAGTGGTTGATGGAAGATGCATTTAAAGTTAAATTTCCCGTGGGTACAATAAGTTGGAATCACCTGAAACCATCTGAAACCCCCAAGGAAACTATCCAAAGTTACCTGAAAATATCTCGAAACAATTTAAAACAACTTGAAAGCACCTAAAAAACTACGGGTGACATCAGAAAATAAGTGTTAACAATCGAGTTTATTCATAGGGAACCCGGCTTACGGATATCGTGTATAATGCCCTACATTACAGAATAGGCACCACAATTAACAGGTCTTCAAGGAAACATTCCATTGTTCTTGTTGAAAACACACTCAATTAGCTCTACGAATGGCTGGGAGTTGCACGGGAATATGCGAATTCATTTCTTGACAAAGCACTTGCGTTACAATAACAACATGAGATCGCGAATGCAAAGAAGAAACTGTTTTAAATCGAAAGAAGTACGTGAAGTTTTTCCAACGGGATCATGCAAATTATATATGAAAAAGCCCAGGAAGGCCTGAAGATTTTCAAACTTCCTAAGGAAATCTTGAACATTGTGTTTTTCTTTAATCAGAGACGAATTTATAGCGTGACCTAGAATTTCACTGACTTTGTCATTGCAAAAGTGAAATATATGTGGATTTTTTGCAAGGTATTTTACTGCAAATGACAGAATATAGCTGATGAATGGTGGCCTTAACTTCCACTGCCTAAGTAAATTTCAGGTGGTTTCAGGTGATTCCAACTTTTAGTACCTACGTTAAATTTCCAGGTTATTTATGTCTGTCAATCTTGACTCTTCATATTTTTTTATTTTTGCAATGTTTTTATGTTACATGTCGAGCCATGTTATGCTACTCAAGCAAAAAGGTGGTGATACTAACAAATATATAAATGAACTTTGCCTGCGAGGCCGGATTGGACACAGAGTGCTGTGTATTCTGCAAAGTTATTAAGGTAGGTTATACCTGCAATTGCTAAATGGCATGCATCATAGCACAATTCTACAGTAACACAAAACATTTTCAGGTTACCGGTATTTGTGAGGCAATTTAATTCTAATCAATTAGTGACAGCTTTCTTGACTTTGTAGAAAAGCAGAAATCTGTCCACAAACATGAACATATTTTATCTGTGGTGAACAGGGATTATATATCTACAAATAATAGTGAATATTATGACTTTAGCCAAGTTAATTCATTATTAAGTCGTACGTGCACTTTATTGATAGGAATGTGCCTGTCCTGATGTTCCTCGTGGGGAAGCCTGTGCTGAGTGTTTCCCAAAGAGCAAAGCAAATATTGGGGGGGGGGGGGGTAGGTACAACTCTGCATTTCCGTATTGACATGCATAAAAACGTCCAGCTTGCAGTAGGGTACTTCACTTTCTATTTGGAACCCATGTCTTTAAATCTCACTTGGGATACTCAGTTTGATAGACAGTTACCAGCAGAAATATGGTAGCTTTGGATTATAAAGGTGGAAACTAAATTCACTTTTTTTTTTTCTGTCTGTTTCAGATGGACAGGATTAAGAGATGACTTGCTCTTTCCCCTTGAAGAGGAACCATGTGATGTCAATTTATGTGCTCTGCATGCAATGTATAACATTTGAATTTTTAAATTGTGTACACCTATTGTAAATATGGCACAGTCAACATTGTTTTCTTTTAAAGAAATCTATTTTCTTGAAGTTTAATCCTGTAATAATAAGATTTTTGTTTAGTGTTGCCTGATCACTTCTGAGATATATATTTGTCATATTTCTTTGATTAATATAGCATTCAGCGTAGTGCCAGAGGGCTTCTGGGATATATAGCAAACTTAGTTTTTCATTCACGGTTAATAGAGGGAAATGCTGTCTTTCCTTTCTGGTTCACCCAGGTTGAATTCCTGGCATTCAATGTAATGCCTGAGTGCTTCAGGGATATATAAAATACTTAGCTTTTCATTCATGGTTAATATAGCAAAGTGTTGTCTATCCTTTCTGGTTCACCCAGGCTAAGTCCTGGCATTCACAGTAATGCCGGAGCACTTCTGGGATATATAACATACTTAGCTTTTCTCTCATGTTCAGTATAGGGAAGTGTTTTATAAACTTTCTGGTTCACCCAGGTTGAAGTCCTAGCATTCAGTGTAATGCCTGAGCGCTTCTGGGATATCTAACATACTTAGATTTTCATTCATGATTAATATAGGGAAGTGTTGTCTATCCTTTCTGGTTCACCCAGGCTGAAGTCCTGGCATTCAGAGTAATGCCTGAATGCTTCTAGGACACATGACATACTTAGTTTTTCATTCACGAATATTATAGGGAAGTGTTGTCTATCGTTTGTGGTTCACCCAGGCTGAAGTCCTCACATTCAGTGTAATGCCTGAGTGCTTCTGGGATATATAGCATACTTTATAGTTTTTCATTCATGGTCAATCTTGGGAAGTGTTGTCTATCCTTTCTGGTTCACACAGGCTGAAGTCCTGGTATATAGTGTAGTTAATGCCGGAGTGCTTCAGGGATATATAACATAATTAGCTTTTCAGTCATGGTTAATATAGGGAAGTGTTGTTTATCTTTTCTGTTTCACCCAGGCTGAAGTCCTGATATTAAGAGTAATGCCTTAGTGCTTCTGGAATACATAACATACTTAGTTTCTTCGACAATCACGAGTTAATCTAGGGAATTGATGCCTATCCTTACCGGTTCACCCAGGCAGAAGTCCTGGCATTCATTGTAATGCCTTAGCGCTACTGGGATATATAACATACTTAGGTTTTCATTTATGGTTAATATAGGGAAGTGTTTTCTATCCTTTCTGGTTCACCCAGGCTGAAGTTAACTGGCATTCAGAGTAATACCTAAGCGCTTCTGGGATATATAATGTGAAGAAATTCTTGTGACCCAAACTGTTCTGCTCTTTGAGCTCTTCACCTATCTGCAGCAGAGCGACAATAATAAATGGTCATTTGAGACACAAATTTGAAAAACAGTTTCATTTACTGCTAGAAGGCGCCCTGCAAACCGCGACGGGAAGAGAACTTCAAAACACAAGGTGCTGCGAAAAAAAAATTAATGAATAAATCAAGGCAAAACAAAAGCTGGTACATTTCTTTGCGAAGCTACATCATTAAATTTCCGATGCGATGTTTTTGTAGGACGTAAACACATGACGACGACTGATTTCCTGACAAACTGGGCAATACGAGATAACATGAATTATGCAACAACACGAAATAATGCGCACAGCCTCAAGTAATCTATATACCGCATTTCCTTGAATAGGCGCCCACCCCTCGGCCATCCAAACTTCAAATGCGCTGGAATTTTTCTTGTTGACAAAGGGGCGTCTCTGGGTGTGCCACCTTAAAGTACAGCCTAATGACTATGATCATATAAAGAGTTTAAAAATACAGAATTGCTGAGTTATACTGCACTTTTGGGTGTGCCACCTGAAAGTACAGCCTATTGACTATGATGAGAGAAACAGTGTAAAAGTACAAAATATGCTGGGTTAAACTGCACTTTTGGGTGTGCCACCTTAAAGTACAGCCTATTGACTATGATGAGAGAAAGAGTGTAAAAGTACAAAATATGCTGGGTTAAACTGCACTTTTGGGTGTGCCACCTTAAAGTACAGCCTATTGACTATGATGAGAGAAAGAGTGTAAAAGTACAAAATATGCTGGGTTAAACTGCACTTTTGGGTGTGCCACCTTATAGTACAGCCTATTGACTACGATCAGAGAAAGAGTGTAAAAATACAAAATTGCTGGGTTATACTGCACTTTTGGGTGTGCCACCTTAAAGTACAGACTACTGACTACGATCATATAAAGAATTTAAAAATACAGAAATGCTAGGTTATACTGCACTTTTGGGTGTGCCACCTTAAAGTACAGACTACTGACTACGATCATATAAAGAGTTTAAAAATACAGAATTGCTGAGTTATACTGCACTTTTGGGTGTGCCACCTGAAAGTACAGCCTATTGACTATGATGAGAGAAAGAGTGTAAAAGTACAAAATATGCTGGGTTAAACTGCACTTTTGGGTGTGCCACCTTAAAGTACAGCCTATTGACTATGATGAGAGAAAGAGTGTAAAAGTACAAAATATGCTGGGTTAAACTGCACTTTTGGGTGTGCCACCTTAAAGTACAGCCTATTGACTATGATGAGAGAAAGAGTGTAAAAGTACAAAATATGCTGGGTTAAACTGCACTTTTGGGTGTGCCACCTTATAGTACAGCCTATTGACTACGATCAGAGAAAGAGTGTAAAAATACAAAATTGCTGGGTTATACTGCACTTTTGGGTGTGCCACCTTAAAGTACAGACTACTGACTACGATCATATAAAGAATTTAAAAATACAGAAATGCTAGGTTATACTGCACTTTTGGGTGTGCCACCTTAAAGTACAGACTACTGACTACGATCATATAAAGAATTTAAAAATACAGAAATGCTGGGTTATACTGCACTTTTGGGTGTGCCACCTTAAAGTACAGACTACTGACTACAATCATATAAAGAATTTAAAAATACAGAAATGCTGGGTTATACTGCATTTTTGGGTGTGCCACCTTAAAGTACAGACTGCTGACTACGATCATATAAAGAATTTAAAAATAAAGAAATGCTGGGTTATACTGCACTTTTGGGTGTGCCACCTTAAAGTACAGCCTATTGACTATGATCAGAGAAAGAGTGTAAAAGTGCAAAAAATGCTGGATTAAACTGCACTTTTGGGTGTGCCACCTTAAAGTACAGCCTATTGACTACAATCATAGAGAGAGTGTAAAAGTACAAAAAAAGCTGGGTTACACTGCACTTTTGGGTGTGCTACCTTAACGTACAGACTACTGACTACAATCATATAAAGAGCTTAAAAATAGAGAAATGCTGGGTTCTACAGCACTTTTTGGTGTGCCACCTTAAAGTACAGCCTATTGACTATGATCCTGGAAAGAGTGTCAAAATACAAAAATGCTGGGTTATACTGCACTTTTGGGTGTGCCACCTTAAAGTACAGCCTGTTGATCATAGAAAGAGTGTAAAAATACAATAATGCTGGGTTACACTGCACTTTTGGGTGTGCCACCTTAAAGTACAGACTACTGACTACAATCATATAAAGAGTTTCAAAATACAGAATTGCTGGGTTATACTGCACTCTTGGGTGTGCCACCTTAACGTACAGCCTATTGACTACGATCATAGAAAGAGTGTAAAAATACAAAAAGGCTGGGTTATACTGCACTTTTGGGTGTGCCACCTTAAAGTACAGTCTATTGACTACAATCATAAAAAGAGTGTAAAAATACAAAAATACTGGGTTATACTGTACTTTTGGGTGTGCCACCTTAAAGTACAGTCTACTAAATAAGATCATAGAAAGAGTGTAAAAATACAAAAATGCTGGGTTATACAGCACTTTAGGGTGTGCCACCTAAAGTACAGACTTCTACATACGATTAATAGGAAAGGTAATAAATACTAATTAGTATTTATTTAAATACTAAATAAGAAAGGTAATTAGTGCATACTGTGAAATTGAAAAGGAAGCAAGTACTCACTAATGGTGCCCATTTCAAAAGCGCTCTCCCACGAAACATCTGGGCACTGCACAATATAAACCACACCTCATAATTTACAGAAAAATAAACAAGAACTGTTGAACCACAAGTGAAGGTACTCGCCAATGCCACCTCTGGTATCAAAGACTTACATCAACACGGGGCTGACAAAATGTAACACAGTTAAGAATAAAATTCTTAGCTGTGTTTACATCTGTGTAGGAGAGCTTCAACTTGTCCGGCGGAAGGGAGAATCCCACAATCTCTTCAAGGTTTTGAAGAATTTCAAATTCTGTTGGACCTGAAATGTGTTTTATCATAATGGGGAAAATAATAGATATACCCACAAAGTGAATCAAATGTAAAATACACACAAAGCCAATAATTTGACCACTCATGCACCCGACATAGAGCTAACATGAATATTCTGCTTTGAAATAGCAGACTCCTGACCACTCTTAGCTTCTTCTTAACAGAAATTCTATCACCATGAAAAGACTCTGGGCCAAAGCACTTCAGGGCTTGATTGGCTTCTGGAAGTGAACCAATCTTGTAGGCAATCAGACCAATGGATGCAAGCAACTGCTCTGTATTGCGCATCTCCATATGTAGTGCACACAACTGAATGCTAGTAAGCTCTTCATCAAGAAGAAAAAGGAGATCCTCCCGGATTCCAGTTGATCTGCAAATTATGGATAACAATGGTGCATTTACAATAATTATATTGTAAATGGGTACCCCAAAAGGAGCAGGGATGGCGCAGTGGTGAGAGCAATCGCCTCCCACCACTGTGGCCCGGGTTCAATTCCTGAACCTGGCGTCACATGTGGGTTGAGTTTGTTGGTTCTCATCCTTGCTCCACGGGTTTTTCTCTGGGTCCTCTGGTTTTCCTCCCTCCGCAAAAACCAACGTTCCAAGTTGTGTCCCCAATTAGCTTCAAGCTAAATACCCCTGATACATTATTAAAGTTTATTATTATTATTATTTATAAATAAAAAATAAAGTCTTATGAATATCATGGCAATAAATAAATGGTGGAAGGTGGCTGCTCTTACAATGCATCAACTTTGGTACCAAAAAGGCCTCAAGCACTTCCTACATAAGCCTGTGCATTATTTAATGATCATGAATGGCTAAACTTAAAGTATACCTGTCTATGTTACACTTGCTTTGTAGGCATTTTAGGCAGGTTTCATCTGGGGCCACTTCATGACATTTGCAACCCTAATGGGAAATGAAATTACCTCAAAATAAATTAATATTATCTTACAAAATTTTTTGGTTGCATTATTAGAGAAGACTGTAGCTTGTATATTGTAACTGATGAACTACAACTAAGAAATGCTCATTGATCCACATGTACACCAACACAAATACTAACCCTGATTGCATTGCATATAAAGCAGAATTTTACATCTACCCCTCGACCACCAAGTTGAAAATCAAGATCCCCTTTCTTTACCAAAAGAAAGATCAGTGTTTTGTAGTCCAATGAAACTAAGATATGACAAAAATCAACAGCAATAAAGAATTATAATATGACATACCCCCAGTACATGTAGAAGATTAACTTACTGTTTAAAATAATGGTCACTGATAATGAAAAAAAAAACCCTCAATTAAGTTTCTAAAAAAGAAAGTCAGCATCCTCCCTTTTAAAAAGATTAAGGTTAATGTTCTTGCAAATAACAAAATGATAGAAACATCTTAATTACCATCAAATTCTACATTGAACTTCATGCCATCAACAAAAATTCCTTGGTTCTTGATGATTCTCTTTTGTTCATTTAGATCCTTTAAAAGTACCTTCAGGCTTTCCCTATCAAAATAACATTAGGCATGAAGACAACCGATGAAACTTGTCGTTTATTCAGAGCTTATGTTGGGGTAATGTTCTTATAATGCAAAAGGATTTGCAGTTTTTTTCCTCTTTCTGTTTAATTCATAATGTGTGGGTATTGTGTGTGTGTGTGTGTGTGTGTGTGTGTGTGTGTCTGTATTTGTGTGTATTACATTTGTCAGATCTTAGAGCCAGTACTGGAAATTGAGTCAACAATACAACTATGAAAACTGTAACATATATGTTCTATAAAACTATGAGCTTTCAGTAAGGAAAGCTTTATAAGAAAGTGTCTCTACTTTGCAAATTAAAAACTTTGTAACCACGTCAAGCAAAGGAGAAAAAGTATTTTAGTAACATAAAATAATAGAAATTAATGATGAACCTGTTTTCTTTACAATTGGCAATGGCCAGTGGGTAAACAGACTTTGCACTCTCTATGTTGTAAACAGGGTCAAGACAGGGAACCAGACCAACCAACACCTGATTTCTACCTGATCATAAAAAAATGATAATAGAAATGGTTATTATAATAATTTCATTCTCATTCATGGGAACAAAAATTATGCATAACCACACACTTAATCCGAGATAAGGTATTGTTTTATAATTTATGGCAGCAGACTTAAACCTGACAGTCAGTATTTACCACAAAAGGGTCTTCCATCTATCTTCATCAGAAGTTTAAGAGTTGGTGAGCACACATTATGCAGCCTTTGCTCGCGGACAATCACCTCCAAAACAGGAAACAAATCCACCTGGTAACCTTGTAAAGGAGAAGCCACCTTTTTCACATCTATGTATTTTTACAAACTCCAAAGATCACTTTTTTGGCCGCCTTCATTTAGTTAAGGTTCAACAATATTGATGTGTCAGAGGATTTCTAAACGGAAGCCAAAGAAAGAAAGCAAAAGAAAAATGAAAACAACAAAATTAACATGAAAAATACATCTGATATAACTGAGGTTTAAAAAAATTAGCTATTATCATAGTAATAGTAAATAATAATGAGACTTGCACTTCTTCTACCACTTTCAAGCATTAAATTTGTTACTGTGGAACTGCTTCCAAGTTGGGATAAATTAAATCTGAGTGCAGACATATCCTTTCCAAAAGAAGCCTCTTAAGATTGATAACTAATAACAGACCTTACTAACCCCTGTCCTTCCAAGTTTGGTGATATTGATTACAGCTTGCCAAGTATTACCAGATACACTTGCCTTGGTCTTGAAATATAATAGCACCCAATCTGGAACTCGGAGGCTTTCCGCGTATAAGGAAAATGTTTCATCACCAACAAGCTCTTCCACCGTCCGTTTAACTCCTTTCTTTAGGGCCACATCCTCCACAATCTCATTTACAATGGCCTTGGCCTCAGGATCACCAAACGCACACATGCTGGAAAGCACCGTTGATAAATTTTCTCGGCTCCTTTCACAGATGCCTTGTGCATCTTGGAGAACGCGGCTCCCCCTTTTCTTGATAAGGAAAGTCTTTTCTGGGGTCTCCAAATCATTCCTTTCAGAAATCTCCTTTAGATTAGGAGAACTAAGACTGCCTCTGTTTGGAGGAGTCAAATGAACCGAGACAGGCATTTCTTTCGTACTAGCTAGGCGGAGTGTTGAATTGAGGAGTCATTGTAAGGCGCCGAGCTGCACGTGGTCGCTCGCAATTCAAGTCGTTGCCGTCTCCCTTGAGGGAACTCAAATCCAAGCCATTCAAAAATTCTTTAATATTATAAATCGCGGCGGATCCTCCTTCTTCAGAAGCTCTCTTTTCCCTCAGAATAACCGATACAAGCCCAAAAGACGAGCAAACAACTTCAAATGCGCTGGAATTTTTCTTGTTGACGAAGGGGCGCCCATCGAGAAGCCGAGCTTTGTCGCTTTCAATTCGGCAGAAATCTTCTGGAAAAGTTGTCAGGATCGGCGATCGCTTAAAATATTGCAGAGGAGTAATTCCACAAAATTCTGTTGTGGGCACATACCAGTAATTATGCTCGCTTAATGCATCACTGACGACGCGAGAGAAGGTCGAAAAACCTTTCCTCAGCGCCATTTTTTGGGAAAATAACTAAGAAAACTACATGCACTACAAAGCAATCTGGGAAAAAAAAAAAAACATTGTCCAGATCCAAAAACAGACACTGTCCAGATCCAACCGAAAGGGGCGCTAACGATGTTAACCACGCAAACGCTGACATAAAAACCACATATTTAATTGGATTAGAACGCCTGGGGAGTTTGATGTGTACTTCCAGTGCAGACGATTTGCGTCCCCTCATGGTGGATCCACCGATCTAGCGCGCGATCTTTTTCCAAATGGCTGCCGCAAATTGATCGTCCAGAAAAATTTAATCTACGAAAGATCACTGTATCAGAGGTTAGTAAGGCTCTTAAAGATTTAAAATCGAAGAAAGCGACAGGTGTTGATGGTATTCCATCTCGTCTACTAAAGGACGGATCAGATAAGGGATAAGGGCTTAGTTACTGGTTCTGTGTTTATTGACCTGGCAAAGGCTTTCGACACAGTTGACCATGACATTTTGCTTAGAAAATTAGACTATTATGGTATATGTAACGAAAGCCTTCCATGGTTTAAGAACTACTTCACGGGAAGAAAGCAGTTCGTGCACATTGATTCTCAATCATCTGAAGAGCTTGCCATAACATATGGAGTGCCGCAAGGGTCCATCCTCGGACCTTGTTATTCATTGTCTACATTAATGATTTACCCCGTTGTGTCAAACACTGTTCTGTGAATATGTACGCTGACGACACAGTTTTATATCTTGCTGGCCAAACAGTAGACAATCTAACTTTTTACATTAACCAAGATCTTCAGTGTCTATCTGAATGGCTAGAAGACAACAATCTTGTTCTCAATGTTTCAAAACCTAAGTGTGTAGTATTTACATCTCGAAGGCATAAAGAGCGCGATTGTATTTTAAATCTTAATCTTCTCGGAAATTCCATATCTTGCGAAACTACTTTTAAATACCTAGGCGTGTTGTTCGACAATTTTTGACTTAAAAGGCTCACGTGGACTATGAGTGTAAAAAGATTGCGTCGACAGTTAGTCATTCTGGGCCGTATTAGAAGTTTCGTCACAAAAGAGGCAGTAACACTTGTTCATAATGCTTTAATTCTCCCCTTATTTGATTAGTGTGACATTGCCTGGAGTAACCTTCTACAACAAGATATAGATCGACTACCGCTCTTACAAAAAGATAAGAAGTATAGCTTTGTGTTGTGCAATTCCATCTGCTTTGTTTTGGGATCGCAGTAGAGATATGCAAAGAAACGATCAATCCATCTGGACATTTCGATGCTTGTCCATCTTTAATCGGTGAGCGCGAACCCTAAACCTGTTCAGCAGTTATGGTCATTACGATGGTCGATAGTTACGCTGTGTGGTAGACCTGAAACTTCGCCTCAGTTTTCTTTTAATAGGTAAATAAGCTCATTTTATTTTTAGGATTTTTTTCTTAATCCGCTGGCTCTAAGTTGGCGGCTACTCGCAACCTGCACTAAAGGTCCGGTCATTCTTTATATCCTGGACGGGGTAGGGGGATGGGATGGAATGGGAAGATTCTAGTTGTGTCAAAATAAAATATATCAAATCCCCCCCCCCCCCTTGTGTGTTTAGTATCATTATGACCCCCCTTCATTGGAAGTCAATTTGCTATATATCCTCCTTCATACTCTGTTAGCCACGACTGATCGCCGTTCCGTTCCCCTTGAAAACCAACCGATCCCCCAGAATCCTCCAACTGCCCTCCCCTATTCCCCGACTCCGTCCCGGGCAACAAATAAGGACTGGTCCCCAATAACATAAAAAAGAATGCAAGTATGGTAAACGTTTCATCGTTTCGTGCAAAAGAATTTTGAGCATACGGAGTTATTGCCTCTATTTCTAACATCTTGGGTCTCGAACAGTTGACTAATGACTAACTAAAAAAGGTAAATTTCAGCTCCGTGGCGAAGACCAGCTTGGCGCTTTAACTGAAGGTACATACCACTGATCACTATTACTTCATATACATGTTAACGTTAAGTTCTTATAGCTTTTTGTACCAAGTTCATGATAGATTGACAGAATCTATCAGAGAATTGTTTCTCCGTATTGAAAGGTTTTGCCAATAAAAGTCACCAGCTATCTGTTGATTTTCCTCAGTACCTTTTTAAATATTTATCATGAACTTCCCCCTATGATGGTAGGTATCTACTTAAAATAACATGCCAAACATTTTGTGGACACTTCGGGGATCTTTTCTTCGCAATTTATTTATGCAGATTAGGATCAGTATGGCAGGGCTTTGAATTCATTCAAATGTTATTCAACGATAAAAAAAAAAAAACAGAATATATTAAGAGCGAATCAGGGCGCGCGTAACTGGGATTTTTCAAAGGAAAGGAGGGTTAAGACCTGCGGGCAGACCTATTGCATGACACACGAGGCCCTCTGCACCCTACCCCTCAAGGTTCGCACCCTACCCCTCAAGGTCTGCACCCTACCCCTCAAGGTCTGCACCCTACCCCTCAAGGTGTTAAGTCCCACTTGATTATACTTATGTACGCAGGTGGCACAGCTAGATTAAGCTTTATTGTCAAAGAACACATCACAGAGACCTGTTCGAGGATCCAACCCGTCGGTGCCTTTCGATGAGGCCTTCACTGAGGGAGGCTGTCGTTTCACTCACTACCAGGATCATCAGAAGTGACCACATTCAAAGTTTCCTCACAGTTGAATAAGTATTTAATAAATAGATTCCTTATTGCCGTGGGTCTATTCAGAGAAAGACTAATCACAAAAAAGTGGCACACGAGGAGCAGCCGAGCCATAATGTTCTTACCACTATTTATTTCATGAAATAAAAAAGCAAAAAAGTTTTTGTCATCTATGCTTCTATCCTCCACGACACTCTCTTTTCTTCAAATAAGGACAGCCAGGCTGAGATTAGCCAAAATTTTAAGAACATAGTAAAAACATATCCAGGCCGAGAACTTCCTTTATTTTCCTCTTTTATTTTATGAGAAGTATAATAAATATATCTCATTAGACGTTTTGTTGAGTAGTATCGCTGAGTATTTTTACGAGTTGTGCCGTATTATGACGAGCCCGTAGGGTGAGTCAAAATACAAACAAAGAGTAAAAATACTCAGCGATACTACACAACCAAACGTCTAATAAGAGATTTATTATCCAGCATGCCAAACTGTTATTTCAGTGCGGGCGAATTTGGTGGATATTTCTGGAGTACAAATATCGCGTGATATTTGTACCCTACGAAGCACAATTGGATAATAAAAGGTAAAAGAAAAGTAACAGTATGATCTAACAGGACAATTGTTTGTTATATAATTCAAAATAACGGTATATACACATAATAAAGCCCACCAATCTATTTCATTTTAATTAGTCGCGCGCATGGGGATTAAAGCCGCACAGGAAATGTATTGGTGGGGATCGATGGAGCCATAGTAAAAACGAAAAAAGCCAGCAAGGCTGTTCCATTGAAAATAATTTCTGAATTTTGGATGGTTCGTTTAATTAACATAATCGGCTTAAATCCTCCGTCATTTCTGGGTGTTGCAACAGCAGATGGGTTTGAGCACTGTTCGGTTTCTTTTGATCTCTGTCTTCATATATTAGTCATTTCAAGATGAAACAACCTGCAACATATAAATTTTCTCGACGGCAAAAAGTCAACATATCGTAATAAATTAACGGTTACGTGTTTATTCTAAGGATGATGGAAATTAAAGAATACAGAGGGACATTGACATATAGAACTATATATATTAATATATATTTTAGTATGTTTAAATGAGAATGGCACATATAAAGCAATTGTAGTTAAGCCACAAATTAAACTTTCAATTAAGGAAGTCTAACGACGCTATACGAAGAACACAGTTTTTACCTAGAGTTGATTCTTTTAAGGTTCGTGTACTATTTTCAGCATTGAAAACTAGTTCCTTTCAGTTGAATAGAAGGCACCGCTTACGCCAGCTTTTAAAAGGTATTTAAATATCTTTCTCTCCAAAGTAAAAGAACCTTCCTTTTGTCGTATATGCAATTTCATACATGGCTTAAATGATTGCATATTCCATATGCTAATATCAAAAGTAAAGATCTTTTCTTTTAATCACCTTCGGACTTGATCAGTTGATTATAAGAAAATGTGGTCATTTTACTTCTGTTGCAAGTTTTAAGTTTTAGCTTGTCAAACACTATACCAAAAGCCCATGGGTCAAGACACTCGCTGATGTAAATGTGTACGAAGTCTAAAAAGAAACACACATATCATTACCTCTTTGTCGGGCACTGTGGCACTGCTTGCGGGCCAAGATAAAAATTTTAGCTGTTTAGCCCGCTCACACGCTCGCATTTTCGGACTCTTTAATTTTATCGTAATTTTTCTCAGTTTTTAATGTCTCCATGTACTTCAAAGTGAAAATAATAGTAATATAGTATATGCTATTGGTTATAAATATGTTTTAGACCCCTCTCAGATAGAGTCATTTAATCCTCGCTTAGAGGCTCCGGCTAAAATGACTCTGAATCGGCCCGAAAACATAATTAGACCTTCTGTTAACGGCTTTTTTCCCTTTGATCTAAACACATTGACGCAATTAATCTCCAAGAATATCTCGTCTGGATATTTGAACCTCCGTTAAAGTTAAAGATTTTTTAATGAGCGCCTGAAAAGTAGTAACAAAAGGCCAAGGGATCTTAAGTAAAGTAGCTCTCGTAAACCTGTTTACGAAAATGTCTCTTTTTAAATTCAAAATGTGTTAAAAACGTACCAGAGAAGCAAAAATAATAACGACAAAAAAATGAATGCTTCTTGACAACAGCGCGTGCTGATAACAAACTGAATGTGCTTTTGTCTCTCCATCAGGCAGAAATTAGATTAATTACGTCAATAAAACTCCTCGGGAACCTCAGTTGTTCCGACGAAAGAATAATATTCTGAGAACAAGGCCAGATGAGCCAGCTATACGGGCTCAGAAGCTGCTGTATTAGTCGTCTGCGAGGTATTGATGAAGAATTCCTCCGATGTTGTCAGTGAACACGCCAAGAGTGGCTGTGAAAAGTCAGGAAACTATATTTTTTAAATCCAACATGTTGCTTGTCTGTTCCGGCACATATGGTATCGTGAATCATTCATTTCATTTCATTTTTACGCGTTTATGGAGGAAGGAGGGATCTGTAGAATAAGTATACAGTTAAAAGGCGTCACTCGTCTTCAATGAATTCTTCCTGGTCTTTAATTGGTTGTTTAAGAGACTTTTATAACGAAAATAAACTGCACTGGTCTTGACAGTGCTCACAAACAGAGTGAAAAAAGAGGGGGCTGAATTTTCACATGTACAGCCCCTCCCGCCGAATCCTGCTCCAAACCTTTCTAATTTCGACATGTGTATCGACGCTCAGATTAATAAGGCGATAGAAAGTATGAGCCGGCCGGGTCGAATGTAGCCTGTAATTCAATAATACAGAACATAAAAATCCATTAGTAACGGACCGCGCGCCGGAGAGTTCAATTAAATTTTATTTACCGTTTGACTTGTACTAAATTTAGAAGTCGATAATTGCCAAAACTAAGAAATATAAACCCCTCGTCAAAGCGATCGATCTAACAGTTACGTTGCTCTAGAGAAAGGTTACACATTGATTAGTATCCGCTGTTTTTCACCATGAATAAGCTGTCAAAATCTTTGGGTTTTCTGTGCCTCATGGCTACAGTTTTATTGCAGACATTTTTTCAGGATAGTGAAGCTGTCATACCTGTTCCACCATGCCCAGGGAGATCGCCTTCTTGTCCTACACATAAGCCCTTTTCACTGAGCCGGGAAAAGAAGGTAACTCAAGCATTAACATTCGTTTAAACACTTCAAATTAGCAAAGCGTGAGCTGAACATTTTTAATTTCTTTACGAAAAAAAAAAAAATTTGAGCACATGTTTTTCTGGTACCAGCCGGAGCTGAATAGAATTATAATCTTCAGTTAGGACAAAAGTAAAAGGACTAGATCATCTTGGTCCTGGTGATATACCTCAGTCAACTTTCTTTCTTATTTTCCGCCTTAAAGAATAATCCTAGTTCTCAAAACTCATTCAGAGTAGGGATTAAGGTTTGGATCTGTTTGGTTTAAAAACTGACTGCGATGTCCCTTAACCTGTTACCGCTAGAGGTGATCAATCGGAAATTAGGATTTTCTTGCAATTCTCCTAAACTCTTCAGTGAACAGGTACTGAATAGAAAGAAACAAGAATATTATCCACTAAGTTTCTCTATAGGACATCACACCTCAATCTCAGTGATGGCTGACTGAGAAATGCTTGAATAATAGTTGTTTCTCAAGTTTTCCTTTAAAATTTTTGCGCGGGAAATCGGCGCAATGGGCCAAAATTGATTCCTTAGCGCATGCTCGATGTTTTACCACTGTAGCTGTATTGTGGTCTCGTAAAAAAAAAATTGCCCTCAGGGGCTATGAAAACGGGTGAAATGCATCAGTTAGGAGAATAGGCTTTTCAAGTACAATATGGGCGCTAGCTGGCGTCGCGCGTCAAATTTGAACGTACAAAGACAAAAAGAAATGAAGTTTTTAATTTTTGATCGGTCACTTCTGTCATTTGAAATAGCACGTTTCATTTCAAATATTACTCTTTCAGGCAGTTGAACATCAAAGACGCATTTGTGAGGCCGCACGTACTTTAAACTGCGAGAGTGAAGAACCTCAGTGAAAACAGCAGGAAGATGACGGACGCCATTAAGGAACACCTGTTTAGTTGGAAGTTTTGTTTAATTATAAACCCTCTGTCGCTTAAAATAAAGTGAAAATCTTAGTTTAAACAGCTTGCCGTCTGAACTGTTTTTTACAAATTTTAGAAACCGCACAAGTTCTGAAAATTTCATCCATTTAGCTTCAGTAAAATACCTCCTTCGCCAGCGAAAATATTTGAAAGTGATCCTAAATCTAGAGGACAGAAAATGTTCTCTGTCCAAGTTAACAAAAGAAACTTACATTTTCGTTTCAACCCATTAAATTAAAGCTCGAGATCGTAGGACTGCGCGTAAAATTCGAGATTTCCAACTATTTACAATGTGTGTGCATCATTAACAGCACAATCCTAACAATAATTAATTCAAGGAGTGGCAGTTTTAGAGTCTGGGACCGAGCAGTTACTCAGGGATCTTCATGGTTCGTCTCCTTCCAGTTCCACTGTACCCACCTGAAAATAAATGAACAAGTCCAATCAATCAATCAATCAGTCAATCAATCAATTAGTGATAAAATAAATTAGAAAAAAATGCTGCCTTATATCAATCAATATATAAATTAATTCCATGCGAATTAAACGAAATTAACATATTTTATTTTGGGTAAACTGGGGTCCTTCTGCGCAAATGACGTGATTAATTCCCGATCCAAACTAAAAGCCTATATTTTGTCACAGATTATTTACATGGGCTCAAAACTGTTTCGTACATCATTAGACCAAGTGAAAGAAAATGTTTGAGACAAGTTAAAATGGGGAAACCAGTGAGTATTGAGGATTGAAATGGAAAGAAAGCCCAAGAGAACCTAAATATAGTAGGTTTTATTTGTAGAACCTCTTCAGAAGAGGATACCACGAATGAAGCCCGGGAAAACGCTCATGAATGAATCGGGAAATTTGCAGTTTTTATGGACCGACACGAAGTGGAGGTCCATAAATATGCAAAGAACAAGAACGAAGCTAATACCCAGCTATCTTCAATGAACAAGCCTGGTCAATAACGGATTTACTGTTACAGAAAAAAAATTCACTTTATTAAGAATCAAGAATGACTTGTTTACAACGAGAGCCAGGAAAGAAAGCCAACTGAGTTTGTAGCACAATAAAGCCACTAGAATCGTCTATATTTTCTTTGTTTTGACTGTCCTCTAGCGATTTTTTCTTCTCCATACAAGAATTGCAAAGTTAGTACTGATTCAAGTTTGTTTTTGCCCGGGATCAAAGCGGGCAATCCCAAGGAGGCAAGATGGGCCCATCATGCCCGCTCGAGTGTCCAATCAGAACACAGGATTCGCTTCATATCGCCCGCGGGCGCTTCCAGCGATATACTAACAGAACTTACTATCCCACTACACCTAGACGAGTACAAATAAAGCCTTAGACGAGTACAAATATCACGCGGTATTTGTACTCGTCTATTGTAGTACCGGTTAAACAAGTTTTCTCGCATCGCGCAAGGGAAGAATTGGATTGTAGTTACGAAAAAAAAAAAAAAAAAAAATGGCGGACAATTTGAATCATAGTTCCGACGACGGAGTCAGAGTGGCTGGTAAATATAGATCCAAGTTCATTAGATGAATCGAACGAAGAAAAACAGCTTGAAGGCCAGAAAATTTCTTCATTTAATGAAGAAAATAGAAACAGCAGCACAACAACGCGCCAATTCCGTTCCGCCTCGCATACTTCTGTCACGCACTCCCCGTAAATATACATCCGCGAAATTCGCCCTCACTGCAATAACAGTTTGGCGTGTTGGATAATAAATAACTTATTAGACGTTTTGTTGTGTAGCATCGCTGAGTATTTTTACTTGTTATTTGTATTTTGACTCGCCCTACAGGCTCGTCAAAATACGGCACAACTCGTAAAAATACTCAGCGATACTACACAACAAAACGTCTAATAAGATATATTCATTATTCAACTACACTCCGCTGAGTACAAATAACGCCCGAGATGAGTGCAAATATCACGCGGTATTTGTATCCAGAGAACGGGATAGACAGGTTTTCTCGCATCGCGCGAGCGACGAATTGGACTGAAGTTTCAAAACTAATGGCGGACAATTCAAATTAATTTCTTGACGACGAAGAGTCGGAATGGCTGGCGAATATTGATCTAAGTTTATTTAATAAAACAAACGAAGAAAATCAGTTAGACGACAATGAAATTTCGTCATTTATTGAAGAAAATAGTAAGAGCAACATAACGCGCCAATTCGTTCGCTTGGCATACTTCTGTCACGCACTCCCTATGTGGCGTGTTGGATAAAAAATACCTTATTTGACGTTTTGGTGGGTTGTATCGCTGAGTGTTTTTCCTCGTTATTTGTATTTTGACTCGCCCTACGGCACAACTCTTAAAAATACTCAGCGATACTACACAACAAAACGTCTAATAAGATCTATGTACTGGAAGAGGCAAAACCGATGCAATACAACTGCAATACATGAACTATCTTACCAGTCTCTGACAAGTGGCAGATATTGTGCCAGATATAGTTCTACCAGACGTGCTGGATCAGCGATCCACACTTCATTCAAACAGTTCACCATGGCAATAACAATAAGGTGAGCGCATCGTTCTGTTTTCATGGTCGTTGGAGGAAGTACTAGATCCCTATGAGTCTATTAAGTGGAGCAAAATTGAAATTTTAGCTTGCAACAGCGCGAGACAGACTTTCTTTAGAATAAAGAAAACAAGGAGGATTTTATGTCATTGCGCAAGGCTGTGCCCGAAGGAAAATTGAATGGAGCCCAATGCTCTGAAACTGTGAAATCCAGGGTGCCCGGCATATGCTTTGTGTGAAAAAAAGTAAAATTCATGAGTCGCCCAAGAGGAAAAGTAAAACGCCAGGGGCCACCGGGCGCTGCTAGACCACAGCCTTGTCGCGACTTCGTTTCCAAGAGCGTTTTTCGAATCAATGACGAAATACCAAAGCCAAAGTAAACAAAACGGCCAATCAGAGGTGAACTATGAGAGTAGTTCCTTCTTTTCGCCAAAGCCCGTCGCGCATGAGAAAAAAATAGGCAGTTAAGGCTGCATATGGCTACTGCTGCCGCATCCCACATCTTTATGAGTCAGGATTGTTCCACAAAGGAAAGATGATTCAAGAATGTAGTGACTAATTGACACTTAAAAACCAATGGTAACAAATAATCATATTAATATGATACTAGTGACAGTAATAATAATAATAATAATAATAATAATAATAATAATATAAATATTAATGATAATAATAATAATTAAAACAAGTTTAAAAAGTCTCTGGCTGAGAGAAAAGTCTTGAATCTCTTCGGTATTAACAACTGTTCTACAGAGTAGCAGAATTCATCTTATGTCTGCATTATTTTGCTTCAGCTTCATTCAGCAGAACAGCAAATAAATTGACGATACATGATCGACCTCCTTAATAATAAAAATAATAATAATAATGATAATTATAATAGTATTAAAAAATAATAATAACAATAGGTGAACAATAATGATCTCTTCTGGGGCTAGCTCAAGGACCTCTCTGTTCCTCTATCTATTATCTATTCTCTAGGCTCCAATAATGATTAAACTAGGCTTCTATTAATTTTAACTTTGATTTTGCTAGTTTATTATAAATCATTTTCTTATTTCATTGCAATTCCATTTTTTTGAGACTTGTTTCATACAACAAGGCACTCCACGTTGTGGATTATTCCACCATTCCACCGTTGAATAGGGTCACTGTAAACTCAATGTGTCGTATTTCGGACCTTGCTCGCTTCACAAATTTTGCGGCTCTTTTGAGTATTTGTCGCTGATTGAAATGGTAAAGTGTTCCCTTTTCGAATAGGAAAATTTTCTTCAAATTTTCTACGATGTGCAGATCAAACCATTTAGATATTTCTGAGAGGAAAAGTCTTTTATTCAATTTCGTGCCGGAGACGCACCTGTGAAATTATTTTGAAATGATTATCATCTTCTGTGTTGTCAGAGCAGGAATTGAAAAAATTATACCTCCGGATTTACTGGGCATAATTCGCTGATCCGAACGTTTAAATAATCTCTTTTCCCTTTAAGTTCGCTCGATGCTCCGATCACACCTTTTCAGACATTTCTGCGAGGTAAAGCTTTGTTTTTTCAAGCGCCATCCTGAAATAATTGTGAGATGCTTATCTTTGTATAAAGTAGTCCGAAACAAAGAATACGTAGCATCAGGAAACTGTACGATAACATACTAATTCCGAGTAACATTCGAAGCGATCCGAAGAAATCGTCAGCAAGCGTTGAGCGACCGAAGATGTCCCGAAACAGACAAACCCAAGAGTGAGGAATATCGAGTAGAACTCGGCAGACTTCGCTTTAGGGCGAGGAGGTCGCTCGTATTCTATCGTTACACTAACTCAACAGGACAACGTTATGGTTTCACCTCGATAGGAGGCTGCAGCTATAAATATGAAGGCTAGCGCGCCTCATGATACTGTCAGAGGGAGGCGCACGAAAAGTGGGAGCCTCCCGCGACGCGCAAGCCATCGAAAAGGAGACCGGGACTGCTCTAATCTGAAGCAGAGCCGAGGAACAAAATTTAACACGTGCGCTCAAAATCTGCTTCATAACAACTCGCATATAGCTGGCAGTTTGCTTAAGTTTTGCTTTGAGTTCTCAGAATACCCGGTCACTCATTTACATGTCATTAAATAAGAATAACGTCTATTGTGTTATACCTTTTTCTTCAAAGCCTCCCGACATATGTAAATGTGTGCACGGGTATTCTGAAGTTGCTCCCTCAGTGGTTCTTGTGGTCCCATTCCTCAGCTCTGCTTCAGACTTTTCCTTTTTCCTTCTTCGGTGGCTTGCACGTTGTGCGAGGCGCCCACTTTTCGTGCGCCTCCCTCCGAAAGCTCCATTAGGCGCGCTAGCCACGGCAAACTTACTCTTCCCTTGGTTTCGTTAGTTACATCTTCCTCGCGCAATACTTTATAACAAATAACCTCATCAAAGTTGGATTTCATCAACATACCTTCAGGTTCTCTCGATATGCATTTCGGAAGAGGTTTGTATACGTTACGCCAGGGCATACCATTGTAACACCGACATTCTTATCATAGACTTCCATACGTAAAGTGTTGAAATAACCCTGTGTAAATAATAAATTGTCTGTTTCCTATCTTATTTAAGAATGTTGGTTCTATTTGTGTGGTTCTTGATTAAGCTTGTTCGATCAAGATGGCTGGATATTGGCCGAATGTTTTGCGTTTTTAGAGCAAGTCGAGGTCTATAAAAAAGCAGAAAAAGAACGATGCTAATATCCAGCCATCTTAACCGTACAAGCTTGGTCAATAAAGGATTTATTATGATGGAAAAACATTTCGCTTTTAAAAGAATCAATTTGGAGAGCTGCGAAACATAGCCAACTGTGTGTGTGGCCCAATAAACCCACAAGGCTCGATTATGTTCCCTTTGTTTTGATTGTCTTCTGCCGCTTGCGACTTCATCACCTACATTACATACATACATACATACGTTAATTGACCACTCCCTCATAGGGCTTTTCAGGGCCATTCTTACAACACTGTAATCAAACTCCCCTTGTGCACTCATTTGATAACCCGATTTTGAAATCACGCTTATGATTTCCAGCCACTCAGTTCAGTTACCATCATAGCATCATCAATTACACAAAAAGTGCAATGTTATTTCAAGTCAATTACCTGAAGTGCATGTTTGGAAGCTGAATACGCAGCCACAAAAGGTGCTGGTGCTGCAGAATTAATCAATGAATTGACATTGTGTTTGGTGTAAATTGTTTTACCCAAATAGTAGAGGAAAAATATTTTATCACTGTGTGAATGCCTTATATTTTATAAAAGTCATGCAAAATATAAGGAAATTTCAAAATGTAAACACCTGTCCACATCCAACTGTACAAATTGGGAAGACAGTATTGGTAAAATATTTATGATATCTCTTCAGAATATCTGATGGGTTTTTGACACCATTTCTAATGCCCCAGAATGGCTTCAAAAATCTGTCACACAAATCAAAAACAAACTGAGACAAAAATGGACCTAAAACTCTAAGTCAGAGCAATTTGCAAATTAATTTTAAGCTTCAACATCCCCCCTGGGGCAGTTTGACACCAGAGGGGTGGGGAATTTGAAGTGTGAAGCCCATCCAGTGTTTTATCTTTTACTATGGAGGTGTTTGTTAAGGTTAAGAGTTTACGTTATTTTTTGGAAAAAAAAAAAAAGGGTCTACAAGAAAGTCAGGGTCACTAATCTCGCCTTTTACAAAAACTTGGCCATCAAATCTGGCACTTGTCAGGCATTTCATATAATTTTGGCTGGAGGGGGGGGGGGACCAGGGGATTTGAACATACCAGTTTTTTCAAGTTCAAATACCTAGCTGAGGCTGGGGGATGGGGGATGTTGCAAAGCCTTGAATTGATCACTGCTTAAGAGGTGACTATACAACCATGTGTCAGACAAACTTGCATGTGCAGTGCTCTTTGTTTGATAGGGGGGGGGGGGTGGGTTGGCCATATAGTACCAAATGTTTGTTATTATTTCTGTAGGAGCACAAATCACACATTTCTATATTGCTCAAGTAAGTGATTCTTAAAAAAAATCCTTCAGCTGTCAAGTTGTCAGACAAGAAAAGGGTAGATCGTAAAATGATGTCATGTCATGTTTGAAGAAAGGATTTAAAGCCTTTCAGTTTTAAGTTCATGTTTTAATACTGAACTTTCAGTACTGTTTTTTTTTTTTCTAATTTTCCCTCCCCCCCCCCCCCCCCCTCCATCCCCTCTTGAGTGAGATATCACTTAACTTACCACATTTCCCAGAGGCACTACTTATTACAACAATTTGACCATTCCTGTTTTGAACCATGTGAGGCAGAACAGCTTTGGTAAAAGAAATTGTCCCCAGTACATTTGTGTTCAGGACTGGAAAGACCACATCAAAATCACTATCCATTGATAAACCCATCTGTAAAACTCCTGCATTGTTCACCAAAAAATCAATCTGCAGTTTTAACAGAATGTAACAGAATGTATCTGAATGCCATACTGATTAGCCAAGTAACAAACATTATAACTCAATTACAGAACATAATGATGCATAATGGCAAAGAGCTATATAACTGGTGTATATAGCTATTATAACAGTTGGTGCGAGTTCTTTGATAAAAAAAAAACTTGTATATATAATATATACATCTTATTAACCAAGCGCGAGGGCCGTACTGGGAGAATATCGGCCTGAGGTCTTGACAGTAAGGACCTCGCTGCGCTCGGTCCGTACAAAAAAGACTGAGGGCCAATATTCTTCCAGTACGGTCCCGAGCAAGCTTGGTTAATAAGAGATTTATTATAATATGACTGAAGTTCAAAGGGACACAAGTGTGGTATCATCAGGTCCATTCGGGACAGTGCCCGGTCCAATACTGAGAGAATATTGACCGGCAATAGAGTATTTTGATTGGTTGATTTTAGTTATTGGCCCTCTGACTGCCCGAGTCATGTAATAAATATTATATATAATATATATTATATATTATATATACATGTTTTTTTCATCAAAGAACTCACACCAACACAAAATGAACAATGCAATTCAATTCCTGCCAAATCATTAAATTTTGTTTAGAGTAGTTCTTGTTATCATTATTCCATTGTTTTTACTTCATAAATATTTTTAGCACATTCTTACATATTCAGTCACATTTTAGCATTCGCCACCTTTTTAGCCATTTCAACTTTTACTACATATTTATGCTAATTTAGACAACTTTCACCCACTTGAAAAGGACCTCTAGGAAGTCAAAACATCTTGCTTTTTTATTGCTAATTTTTAGCTTGAAATCAATCTTTAAGAAATTACTTATAAAATAGATAGTGATGATATACCAGGATTTTTCCTTTTACTAAAAAAACATATCTTTATCATATGCAGTGAAGATACTATTTTTATTTATCAGGGGTGAGGATATTGATATTGGCCAATCATGGTTACTAACATGATTGGCCAATTACAAGAGAGCTTCCTGCTAAGGCGAACAGTCAGTTCTTTTGAAATTTGACTTTTTGGAACAGAAAATATATGTATTATTGTCTATATTTCTCCTTTTAACTTTGTATCCGAGTTTCATAACATTTTTGTGACAGACATTTTGTGATAGGTGACCACTTTAATTACACTACTTTGTTGTTTCAAAAATTGATAAAAAAAGTTTGTTTTATGTGGAAATTTCATCAGTATCTATAAAATAAACAGAATATTTCATAGCCACTTGGGGATACAAATTTTATCTTCTTGTGTTCAAATTACAGCTCACGAATGAACAAAGCAAACAAGTGAGAGATACTTACAGCACTCGAAGATTAAAATCATATCCCCACGCCGCCATGTAATATCATCTGTTTAACACCCTAACATTTGTATGTATATTCTCCATACGGTTGTCTATATATTTCCTAAGGTGCTGATAAGGAGAATCTCTTACTCAATCAAAGGCTTCTTTAGTTAGTGATCATTTTATATATTCTCCTGACTTTAATGTATGATTCAGGGGGGAATATTGTAAGGAGAACTTAATCTTTAAGGGTCAAAGGGTCAACAAAGGGTGGGTAACCTGTGGTGAGCTAGCATCCCTTTCAGAGGAGAAGTGGCAATATAGTGTGGACCCTTCAAGGCTCATAAGACTTATGAGAGGGGCATAGGAGAAGCCATTTGGTTTGAGCTCATGATGTAAGGATGGCAAGCCAAATATTTCCCATCTACCATACATGTATGACAACCACTTTCCTTTCCTTTTTCTGCCTTTCTTCTTTTAGCATCAATCTCCTCAGGTCACACAGCCTCTCCCAGCCCTAAACTTCTGTGACCAATTGATACCCTCATACAGGGATCGGTTTTCAAAATGTTTGTCTAGTGTGCAACTCAGACCATGGAGGTCCTACTATGATAGATATTTTTATCTTATATTAATGGCCATTTGGTTACCGTGTCTACACACCAATATAGTACCAGAAGCATTGATAATAATACAAATGCCTTGATTATTAAGTACCTAAAAATTACCTTGCCAAACTTGTGAAGAGCTTTGGCGACGCAGTCTTCATGACAGGAAAAGTTTGTAATATCCAGTGGTAAGACAAGAAAATCGTCCTCAGATGTCAATGGAAAAATCTTTTTTGCCAAGCCTGTACAGCAAGAAAAAAAAGAGCTGTGTTAACGCATAAAATATGCAGTTTATCCCCGAATAATAGCACCATACTGAAGTGGCAACATCCCAATAATGATGGGACAGATTCCAATGTCCGTGTTCATAGACTACATCTTGCAGTCTTCACAAAGGCTGCCCATTTCTATTTCAACACCTGCTTAGGTGCATCTGAACCCCAATTGCCAAAATAACGTCTTTGTATTGATCACTGTAACTTGCAAATAAAGATCGCTAAGTTTACCGAAAAAAAAAAAAAAAAAACACCTAAAAGTAACACTTACTCAGGCACTGATTTTTCACTCTGTCTAATTCGTCTTTTCTCCTCGCTGATAGCACCAGTTTAGAGCCCAATTCAGTTAGCTTCTGGGCTAAATGTTCACCTATTCCACTCGATGCACCAGTGATCCAAATCACTTTACCTCGCAATCTTTTATCCGGTGGTTTTGCAAATCTTTCGTAGAAATGCAGTATTGAATCACAATCAGCAAAGTAAATCCTCAAAGTATGCAAAACGACAAATAAAACGACACATATCTCGAACAAACCCAGCACCTCCATGGCTGGCGCTGCTACGGCTACCGGAAGTAAAATTGTCCAGAAACGAGTCATTACGCATGTCAGTGGTTCCCAGCCAGCCGTAGCGGGAAATCCTTCTACGCGAGTGGGAAGGTTTCGGCGTAGTCTGGAGCGGAACTCTGCGAGAACATTTTGCGTGGATGTACTGTGCACTGGAAAAGGTCTGTCAATCGAGTAAGTGATATTGTCACGAAAAACAAAGAAGAACATAAGATTTTTCGCTACATTGGACATACCATACAGGAACTTACGAATCAAACTGTGGTCAAGTTGGCTTTCGACGTCCTTTGTGGTAAAAAGAATGTAGCAGAGGCGAAAGATCTGCTACCTTCAGATATAGCTGCAGCTTCTAATCAGCAAACCAATTTTCATTGGTCTCGGTCAGCGCACTGGGTGAGGTGGTGGTCAAGAGAAAGAATTTTAAAAATGTTTTGTAAGGCCTACACTTTACGAGATAACGAAGAGTGGGACGCGACACCCAATACCAGCAATGCCGTGGAGTCGCTAAATCGTCAGTCAATTGGTGAAGGATGTAGCAACATTGCGGCGCTCATGAAGAATATTTACATGGAAGACAGGTTACATGCAGTCAAAATTGTTGCAAGTGAACAAAATATTAATATAAGTTATGAGAATAGCAGCCAAAACGAGAAAGGAAAAAAAAGGCAAAAAGAGGAAGCGTTCTCGACTAAGTTTGAGACGAACAAACAGTTCGCTACATGAAAACGAAGCCCAAGTGGAACAAACTCCTCCCGATAAGCGAGCGAAATTAGACAAACGATCATCAAAACGGAAGTTACCTGAAGGAGAAAGGATGATTGGAACACGTGTGGAAGTAGAGTACGAAGAAAATGTTGAAGGAGTCGTTAAGTATCTTGGTTGGATAAAGGGAACAGTTATGGATTACGATAAAGTGAACGGGTATCTCGTTCAATTTCCGGATGATGTGGACTGGATAAAATCTCTAAACAGCAAAGACGTGAGGATAATCAAGTAGGCATTCGTGCAAAAGAACTGAAAATTGAATCAAATTAAGAAAAATCAATACAAGGATTCAGCTAACATTGTCGCCAACGTTAAAATACTATAGGTAGAAAATTGAATTCACTTTGAAGGATGTAGTTTGGCTACAAGACGCTAAATTAATAATTTATTTCGGGGGTTACCATGCACTCTGCGGCATGAAACAGATTGCACAATCGTAACGTCACAAAGAAATCATCAAGTGACAAGAACTAGGTGGCAAGGTAGCCAAATCCGTCTATCACAGAATGTGATAAATGATATGCTAATTGTTCTAGTTGAGCTCAATATATTCAGACAAACCGTTCTGATGAACACTAACACAATGGACCTGAGATCGCAGGGTTCAAAAAACAACCAAGGACATTGATAAAATTAATTAACGTTCGATTTTGTAACATCTCAGAAAACTAGGAGTAAAGAACAAAGGATATACCTTGTAATGAAGTACCAGAAAAGTATTTTACATTTTACTGTATTTCACTGTGGTGTTTTAACTCTACTGAAAGAATAGTTATGGTTCGGCATGCTTAATAAAGCTGTTAACGGCTGTTTTGTAGGTCTTTGTATTCGATTAGAATTAGAAGCATCAAGTTCAACATCTCCGTTTGAGAAAACACAGTAACCACGGGATTCACTTGATTTCTTTTCTTCAGGGATGTGCGGTGCTTCTTGGTCAGTGCGGGTTCGAGTCCTGGCCGGGAACATTGTGATGTGTTCTTGGGCAAGACACTACACTCTCACGGTGCCACTCGCCACCCGGGTCATAGTAACTACTAACTTTACCCAGGTGTATAAATGGGTACCGCGGATGCTGTGAGTGAGTACTTCGCCGTTAGTGAAATTTTATTAACTGCGAAATATTCCCTCTACACCATTATGCAGAGCAAGTACTTGGCAGTTGATGAAATTTTACTCCCTATTATTTCATAACTGCGATATATTCGCTTTAAATTATAATGCAAAAGGAGTACCTCGCAATTAATGAAATTTTATTAACTGTGAAATATTCCCTCTACACCATTATAGGGAGCAAGTACTTGGCAGATAATGAAATTTTATTCCCTTTTATTTAATAATTGCGATGTATTCGCTTTAAATTCTAATGCAAAAGAAGTACTTCGCAATTAACGAAATTTTATTAACTTTGAAATATTCGCTTTAGACTATTGTGCAGAGCGAGCACTTCGCCGTTAGAGAATTTTTATTAACTGCGAAATATTCCCTCTACACTATTATGCAGAACAAGTACTTCGCAGTTAATAAAATTTTATTAACTACGAAATTTGCCCTTCAAAATAATCAAGAGTGGGTACTTCGCGGTTAATAAAATGTTATTAACTGCGAAATATTATCTTCACTTCGCCATTTGTGGATTTTTATTAACTGCGAATTATTCCCCGTACACTATTATGCAGAACAAGTACTTCGCAGTTAATAAAATTTTATTAACTGCAAAATTCGCCCTTTAAAAGAATTAAGAGTGGGTACTTCGCAGTTAATGAAATGTTATTAACTGCGAAATACTATCTTCATATTATCTTCAAAATATTATCGAAATATTATCGAAATATTGTCGAAATATTATCTTCTTAGGTCTGAAGTTTCGAGGTCTGAAGTTTCGAGACACCCGGGCAGACTGAGACTTATGCTCTCTAGTTTAATGGGAGGCCTGGGATAATTTAACTACAGTAAAGATCACAGGCAGCCCAGAGTTGAAGGGGGCGCCTTCTCCTCTGACGAGCTCCTCTGAAGTCTACTTTGCATTTGAATTGTGTGAGAAAATGACTACCGTCATGGTCCAACATTATCGATATCGGTATTTAGAAAGAAGAGTATCCTTAGGTAGAATATCTAATATACAGCAATGTGAGTTCTGTTGGTTGTTATTTCTTTTTTTATTTGACGTTTATGCAGCTTAAACCATATTTATAATTTTTTCCCTTTTAGGTGGTCTGGCTTTGTATGGGCTCTATGACCCTTTTGTAGATTATCCTAATGATGATGTTTTTCATTGTCATTGAATTGTAAAAAATAAATGTTCTATGTTTCCAAAACCACCATTTGGTCACCTCACCAACATTTCATATCGAGCTATATAATATTTCCACCCGTATCACTAGGTTCTTCATAACCTTGAGGAAACGCTGTTATTTGCAAGGTTTAAAAGTTTCACGTCAGTTTCCAGTTTTTCCAAAGTACCCACCGGAATAAATAAATAGACAAATAAAACAATCATTTGATGAATACATTAGTGTCAAATGAATTAGGAGAAAAACAAAGCCACTCATCAACAATTACATCGCTTCATTCCATAAGAAAAAACAATTTACAATTCTAATTTTCATTTTGAGTAAACAGGGTTTCTACTGCGCTCATGAGGCGATTTATTTTCGAACCTTGCTTATTATGTAGTGAAGAAAAGTTCAACAAATTTTCATACAGCCTTGGACTAAAAAGGGAACGTACAACGTAAGCTAAAACAGGGGGGGGGGGGATGGGGGCAACAGAAGGATTGTCGAGGACTGAAATACAAAGACAACCCAAAGGGCCCGTATGTTTAGGATTACATTATTTGTAGAGGAGGATGCCAAGAATAAAACGCGGGAAAACGCTGATGACGAAGTCGCGGCTGGTTCAAGTACTACACCTAATTGGTTAGAAGGATGATGTAACTGAGTTTTCCACCAATACCAGAGCGTACTGGGGGATGGGAGGGGCAACACATATGCAATACAACTGCCATAGCTGAGAGGTGTCCAACGGAAAAAAGAAAACTTTTGATGTCTTCGCTTGATTATCTTTCGCAGGATCGCTTTTCGATCGAGTGTCTCAAAACCAAAAGTAATCACAACTACCAATCAGTGTAAGGGTAACATCACCATTACCCAACGAGAACTCAAAGCTGAACCTTGCCTGTTTGTCGGTTTTTCCTTGTCTTTGACGTTTATTAGTAGCTGACGTAGGGTAGTGATTTGTGGATTTCGAAGAGTTGAAGGATGCGCCAAATGTTCTCAGACATGCCCTTTATGTATCCTCAGTTTATGTCAATACAATGAAATGCTTAGTTTAGACAGCCTGCCGTCTCAACTGTTTGCATCTAAAACCTAAGGCAATTTTTTGTCATAAACACTGAATAACAGAGGCATGTCACTTGGGTTCTACGCTTCTACCCATAATTAGAAACTTCAGATTTTAGAATCGGAACAGGTTCTGAATATTCCATCCGCAAGCTTTAATCTTTTTTTTTTTCATTGGCGTCCATACGTTTCCTTAAGCAGCTCGAATAATTGAAAGTGGTCCTGAGTTAGGAGGACAAAAAATGCTCACAGTCAAAGTTAGAAATCCAACTTTACTTTTAATCCCAACACAGTAAAGTTAAATTATCTTAATAATTTAACTTTTAATAAAAGCACAAATCGAACACAATTAATTGAGGTACACTATTTGAATTTCGAACCGAGTAGTTAATCAGGGATCTGCGGTCAAGTTTCACGGCGTTTCCGGTTTTTCCAATGCACCCACCTGAAGAAATAATTGGACAAATAAAACAATCAATCGATGAATAAATCAGTGATTACATAGATCAGAAGAAAAGGCCACTCATCAATGATTACATCGATTCATTCCATGCTAAAATACAACTTACGATTATAATTTTCATTCGGAGTGAACAGAGGTTCTTCTGCGCTCATGAAGTAATTAATTTTCAGGCCATAGTAAGTGGAGGGGGACAGTCCCCCGCCATTAACTATGGCCAGGCTAAAGTAAGGGACGTACAAGGCAGGTTAATGCGGGGAACCTCTGAATTGTCGAGGACTGAAATACAAAGACAACCCGAAGTGCCCACATATAAAAGTTTGATTTGTAGAAGTGGATGCTTCGAATAAAGCGCGGGAAAATGCTGGTGACTTAAGTCACGACTGGTTCAAGCATTGCACCTAATTGGTTAGGAGGATTTCGTAATTAAGTTTTCCACTAATACCAGAGCGTATTGGGAGATGGGAGAGGCAAAACTGATGCAATACAACTGCCGTAGCTAAACTACCTTACCAGTTTCCGACAAGTGGTAAATACTGTGCGAGATACAATTCTACCAGTCGTTTTGGAATAGCAATCCACACTTCATTCAAACAGTTCGCCATGGCGATAATAATAAGATGCACGCATCGTTCCGTTTTGGTGGTTGTCGCTGGAAAAACTTGATCCCTACGAGTCTGTAAAGTGAACAAAAAGTTTTTTTTTTTCTCTTGCAATGATGCAAGGTGTCTTACGGAATAGAGAAAACTTGTCTTCGCTTGATCATTTTTTGCTGGATCGTTTTTCGATTGCATGTGTGAAAACTAAAGTGATCAAAACTACTGATTAGAACTAAAGTTAACATCATCAGTACAAGGAGGTTGTGGTCTTCCAGGTAATAGTGCAACCACACTCATATTTTTAGGTAATAGGGCAACAACACTCATATTTTTAGGTAATAGTGCAACAACACTCATATTTTTAGGTAATAGGGCAACAACACTCATATTTTTGTATCACACCTGAAAGACAGTATTGCCTTTACGGCTCATATAATGATCGAAAGTGGTTATCCTAGAGCACTTCACCCAAACCTAAGGGAGAGAACGTGCCAGCTGTGAAGCAGACTTCGCCGATTACACTTCTTGAAACAAAGTCTGGACAAACTAAATTTTCCTTGATTTGGTTCAACAATGCTTTAATAATTGTACATCATAAATAATAGTATGAAATTTGGATTTTATCAAAATACCTCCAGGTTCTCTCGATACGCATTTCTTAAAATGTTTGAAAATACCAAGCCAGGGCATATCATTGTGACACCAACATTCTTTTCATGGACTTCCATATGCAAAGTATTGAAATAACCCTGAAAATGATAAAAGTAGATAAGTACTGTACAACAATTTTGTTTTGAATTTGTAAGTTTTGAAACAGTAAATGGAGATTTTGCCCAATTGGAAGTTAGTCGCCTTTCAACCTGTGGGAGTTTGTCACTTGAAGTAGAACTAGTTTGCCCTCAAATCACCAATTCACAAAAAACGGGAAGGGGGTAAACTAGCAGTAGGGCAAACCATTAGGGGAAGTACTTTGGACTTCAAGAGATGGGTGATGGTAGGATTTTTCTGAGTTGAAATATTTGGATTTCTAGATCATTTTGAGTTGGAAAATTTTGGCAAGTATTTTTTTTGGGTAGCTTGATCTAAGTAGGGAGTTTTCTTCGGGTATTCAAAACAATCTGAAGATTGGACATAGTTCCTGTGTATCCTAGCTGTGGAGTTCAAAGAATACAGAAAAAACCAAACTTGTTTTGTCACTATTTTATTACATAATGCATGACTATTAATTTGGCATGGTATTTTTTTGGGGGTTACATTTTGGTCCAGGGATGTTTTGGGGTTTTTGGAAGCCCTAAGGGGTTTTTTTTTTGGGGGGGGGGGGGGGGTTGGAATTTTTTCCACATTTGATCATCCCTATCAATTGAAATCTGGGGTACCCCCTTTCAGAGCAAACCTCCATAAACTGGACTCACACTTACAACAGTCTGAGTTTTTCTGAGCAATTTTCATACAGTTGGCTCCATGGGAATGATTGTACCTTATGGATCATAATTATTAAAATCCCTGTTTGTTAAGTTTAGACCAATATTTACCTTTACCTTATTTACTTTCCATAATTCCTAAAGAAACTCACTGTCTATTCCAAGTGTGATTAATACTATAGTGGGACCTGCCAACCATTTGTTCTTATTGAGGTCAGAATATACCAGAGAAATATTTTTGAAGTAGTCATGAAGAGTTGACTCAAGACCTGTCTTTAGTGCTTTGGTGTCTTTAGTAAAATACATCACAAAATCAGTAACAGAAAAATGCAATCATGTACCATTTTAAGTCAATCACCTGAAGAGCATGTTTAGAAGCTGAATATGCGGCCATATTAGGTCCTGGTGCTGCAAAATAAACATCAACTAATTAGTGTTGTGCTCGTCTTGAGGTGTTCATCATATACAAGAACAAAAATTTGTTACCACGATAATGCCTCATGTGAATAATATGAGATAAAAGAAATGGCATATATCTTACATTTCAAAGGGTAAAACACTTCATCTGCTTCTTAAATATAAAGTACAAACTGGAACAGTGAGGTTTTAACCACATGTTTCAGACAAAATTGCATTTGCAGCATGCTCTGTTCTTCAGTAAAAAAATGTTGCTTGCAGAGGTATCCTCAAAGGATTGCAATATTTCTGTTTCCCTTGGGAGTGCAAATCCTGTTTTTTGTTTTGCTTGCTCATCAGGTTCACTTTTCTGGATACAACACATGCAATCTTTCTGCTCTAACATTAAACTTGAACACCCTTATAGGTGATCCAGGTAGATAAGAAAGGGTATTTATCAATTTCCATGAACTTTACACATGGTAGACTCAAAATGTGTATTTGTGAAGTGGCATCTTATAAGGGCTGAGGAAATGTAAAGTTTATTACAGAATTTTCAGTATGGCTCCTTTCTCATCATCAGAAACCCCCTCCCTCAAATGATATATCAAACTTACCACATTTCCCAGAGGCACTACTTATTACAACAATTTGACCATTCCTGTTTTGAACCATGTGGGGCAGAACAGCTTTGGTAATAGAAATTGTCCCCAACACATTTGTGTTCAGGACTGAAATATCCACGTCATGATCACTATCCACTGAAGAACCCATCTGTAAAATTCCCGCATTGTTTACTAGAAAATCAATCTGTGATTTAAAAAAAAGTACATGTATGCCTTATAATAATAATAATAATAATAATAATCAACTTTATTTGAAGAGGGTAAAACACATAACAGTATAAAAACCAGTGGCCCTCTTAAAATATATTACAAATAATTATTGAAAAAGATTAAAAACTAATTATTTATGGAAAAAGATCAAGAGCTAAAAATCTAAAATTACAAAGTTTATAAAAACTAAGATAAAATGTTCTAATAGTTTATAACTGTTCTTAAAAAAATCTCCCATGGCCTTCTTAAAACATTTGATAGTAGGTTTCATTCTTATGTCCAGTGGTAAGGTATTCCAGAGGCGTGAGGTCGATACTGTGAAAGACCTATCTCCCTCTCACTCCCGTTTGAATCGGGGACAGACGAGGTTTGAAATAAAATTGAAAATAAGAACTTATCACATTAAAGCAAAGACCAGACCTTGCCAAACTGTTGAAGAGCTTTAGCTACGCAGTCTTCATGAGAGGAGAAATTTGTAATATCCAACGGCACAACAAGAAAGTCCTCCTCGAAGCTCAATGGGAAAATCCTTTTTGCCAAGCCTGTGTAGCAAGAAAAGAAATTCTGATATTCACACAAATTTATATGTTAGAATTTGCTACCCCTCTATAACATCAAGAAATCTGGTTAGATATTCTAGTCTTCTTGGATAGGGACGAATAAATGGAGGTCCCGTCTCCTGCAGGGTTGGGGTAGGAGATGTTAATTTCCCACTCACAAGATTACTGTGTGATGGATGTCCTCCCCTGGGGTGGGATGGGTGGGTGTTTTAGAGGGCCACTAGGGAGAATACTTTCAAAGTAATTGGTGTCACCCTCTTAAAATAAAGGTTATTATTATTATTTTATATAGTTGAGCAACTCCAAAAAATTGGCATTGAGTCAAAATCTCTTCATTGATATTTTTTTTCCTTCTTACTGCATTCTTGTTTGGAAATGTATTGGCACTGAATGGAGAAATTCATTGTTGGTCACTTCTCAGAGTAAAAGATTCTACAACCCCCCTCACCCATTTCTCTTAGGCCCTGTTTGCACCACACCGAAAAATTTGGAGAGAGTCATTCGACAACTTACCATCGCTCGTAAGAGGCTACGTTCAATTACGAAATATGATGACCAGTTGAATTGTATCTGTCAAGGAACAACAGATTTTCGCTCCCAACAAAAGATTGTAGGCCTCCGAAGCCAGTGAAAATTTTGGTGGGTCAAAAAAATTGTTCGCAAACAAAGTTTCGCGTAGTGTGAACAAGCCCTTAGCAACAAATTTCACTTCCCGATGTAGAATGAAGATGAACTAATTAAAAAACCTTAGAGTCACACTTACTCAGGCACTGATTTTTCACTCTGTCTAATTCGTCTTTTCTCCTCGCCGACAGCACCAGTTTACAGCCCAATTCAGTTAGCTTGTAGGCTAAATGTTCGCCAATTCCACTCGATGCACCAGTGATCCAAATCACTTTACCTCGCAATCTTTTATCCGGTGGTTTTGCAAATCTTTCGTAGAAATGCAGTATTGCATCACAATCAGCAAAGTAAATTCTCAAGATGTGCAAGACGACAAACAGAAAAACACATATCTCGAGGAAACCTGTCATTTTCTTTGAAATATTGATTAATAAAAGCGAAAAGAGAGTCAGGTTCCGTGGACACTAATGGCGGACCGAGTAAGAGGCCTGAGTCTAAGAGATTAAAAGACCACAGGCAGCCCAGGTGTTGACTTTCCTGAGGCGCGAACTGGTAACAAGCGAATAACCTAACCAAGATATGTTCCTCAACGGCATAGCTTGTATTTTTATAACTTATTGAGATGTCCGTTCACTTCTCCTGATTTCTACGAAATTTTTAATTGTTTTCTTATAGTTTTGTGTGACAGCTGTTTACCTTTGAAATATTGCACGGGAAATTGGCGTTGTCGGCAAAATTGCTCCATCAGTGCATACTCGACATTTAACCGCTGTGCTGTTGTGTCGTGTTCTCGCAAAAAGTCTTCTCTCAGGAGCTATGAAAAAGGCTAAGTAACTCATCGAAAACTTCATTTTTCATTGATTCAGAGAATTGCAGAGTTCGCATTCGGCTCGGACTTGTTTTGCAACAACAAAACACACAACAAAGTATAAAGAAACGGCTAAAAGTCTGGAAAAACGGCTATGACGAAGTGTGACAAGTACGAACTGGACATCCTGAAAAAATTTCCGGGGAGTTTTAAGCAAAAGTTTTTGAGATAGACGGGGAAGATTACTAGCCTAATAGTCTTCGTGAAATGCTCACTGTTATTACTAACCAATACCTAACAGAGAAAGAGTACAAAGGCTCTAATTATGTTGGTGAAGGAGAGTTTAAAAGCTCGAAGCAAGTTCTTGAAAGGAAAGCTGGACAGGGCAAAGGCAAGCAGCCGAACCAGAGCCTTAAGAAGAAAGAAGTACAACTAAAGTGAAACACAGAGTAATTTTTTTGCATGTATATCTTTAAAAATTAATCCCATTAGCTATCTCTCGCAATTTGCTATACATAATTTGGTAACTTTTCAAAGACTACAAATTGGATTAGCTCTACATTGCGGGTAATTTGGTTAGCCTTTGAAATAATTACTTATTCTTTTTTATCCCAAATTGCAGTCGGAATTATGTGATTTCCAATACAAATGACAAGCACTTCATATCAGCGTTTCAGTGAACGCAATTAGTCACCACTTGATGCATTTAATGTTTAGACAATGTTTCTTTGATGTTAATAATTAACAACTTAAAGATACTGCGAAATCATGTTATTCAGGGTTGAATTAGGGCTTTCCAAGTTGAGTAGTAAGTTTCCATTGGAGTTTGTCTTAAAAACAGGTGGTGAGTATTGGGCACAACATGATTCATGAAAGAAACCCTAAAAAACCCTACCTGAAGGTCTATTTTGAAAGAATGACGCCAAAGGCTGCAAATAATTAAAATCAGAAGTTCAGGTTTCACATTTTAAACGCAATAGCAAACCTTGAGATTCAAAAAATCAGACAATCTGAAAGTTAATTTGATTTTTAAATCTAACTCGAGATTTTTGAAATACAAACCGCTGAAGAAAGTCGTGTGACGATGATCCATTAAGCGGTTTAGTTGCCATGGTTATCATCTAATGCTTTTTTAAGATTTACCTGTGGTTTAAATTATTTCCATTGTTGACGCAAGGATACTAGTGGAGATACTCTTGAGATTTAAACGTTAAAAAAAAATTAAAAAAAAAAACGGTAGAATGTTTCGTTTAAAGAAAAAACACGAGGCAACAATAATTTCAAAATTTGCTCTCGGGTCAAGTAGCTGATAATGTCATTTTTCGTAGATACAAACTGACTCTATTATGATTTGATGAAAAGGTTCTCGTCGTCTATCAACTGGTTCCTGTGGTTGATTGCTTGCTGTGCAATCAGATAATTGCTTAATTTCTCTGCATCCTTGTTGAAAATGAAGTACTATCTTGAGTTAGCTCTCACTATATCTTTTATCTTTTGGAGAAGTTATCTCTTCAGTCTACTTTATTATTGCTTCACAAGGTAAGTAACCTAGCCTAACTTCTGCAAAGTTTACCAGCTTCCTTTTCAATATCAATCCTGGTTATTTCATTTACTCTCGACTGAGCTTCTGAGAGATTATTTATAGAGAATCTTACCCTCGAAGACTTAAAGTAAATTCAAACGAAGATGTTAATTAATTAACCCTGTCCTTCTCAGTGCCGGTTTTTCTAAACCTTAAATATCTATTGGTAAAGATAATGAGAAACCAGGTGGCGAAGTATAACCAAGCACATCAAGTTTGAGCCCACCTATCAAAATACTTTTACATGCAAATAATTTGGATATATCAACAAAGTTGAAATGGTAAATTGGCCACCGTAATGATTACAAAAGCTGACGTTTCGAGCGTTAGCCCTTTGTCGGAGCTCCGACGAAGGGCTAACGCTCGAAACGTCAGCTTTTGTAATCATTACGGTGGCCAATTTACCATTTCAACTTTGTTGATATATCCAAATTATTTCGTTACTCCCACCGACGCAGCCCCAAACAGTTTCTTTCGAAACTATCAGCCTTTATACTTTTACATCCGTTTCCGTTCTGTTTAAGGGAGTGATCATGACAGTGAATAACGTAGAATTATTTGATGATAGGTCGTATTTTTTTCTTGGTCACGTTGGAATGCTCACCCGTGAGGTTGCTTACTGGCTATTAGTTCTGAAAATTTTGATGATATTAAATTCATATTGGGACACAGAATAAAACCAAAGGCTGTAAAATTTTGATTGTTTTAGTTAAAAAAGAAAAAAAACATGGTAAATGTATGAGACTACTGGTGTCAATTATCTTGGAGTCTTTTCGATGTTTTCAATGCTTTATGGAAAATCTCTAGCCATGTATTATTAATTTTAGTATTGTAAGATCACCGCATATTTTGATGGAGACCACAATTTTATCCCTGTGTTGTTGCTGTCACGTGTCACCCGTAATTATGTTGATTTATACCCGGTTGTCGTTAGACCCTGGGAATGGGTTTGTTGAGTACTGTGGGTGTCCGCGCAAACCAGGACCATAAAATAAAACATGTTGTGTTAAACTTCTATGTCCCGGACAACGTTACACCGCATTCTTAAAGAAAGTAGGTGACTGAAAACTGTAAAATGTAACTGGTGTCGTAAAAAAGTACCAACAGTACATTTCATATACAATGAATATATGAAGTTCATATACTTTGAACTGCGGTATTAAATACGTATGATGCACGATCCTTCGCAGTAGATAGCGCTATTGCATAAATAGCGCTATCTACTGCGAAGGATCGTGCATCATACGTAGTACATTTCATACAAAGCAGCAGTTATAGTTGAATACTTCCCACCAAGAGTAATTTTTTTTTTTTTAATAAAAAGGAGCTCTTTTTGCCAAGAAAAAAAATAACACGGGTGACAAATGCAGAGATCTGACTGGAGATCTCCTAAGGTAGTGATATCCTGTTACAATGCTGTCTGTAACCATGCATAGCGTTGATACTTTTTAACGAATCATGATCATAAATTTCCTTGTCGTAAGAAACTAAGGCAGGGCCGTTGCTAGCATGAGGCAAGACGAGGCAATTGCCTCGTCTTAATTTTGGCCTTTTTTGATTTTTTTTTTTTAAAGATTGACTTTTCTGGAGAAAAATGCAACGGAAAATCCTTAAAAAAGCATTTCTAAACCTCTAGATTTCAAAGTTTTCTGGGGGGCATGCCCCCAGACCCCTCTAGCGGCTCGCGCTTTCGGCGCTCGAAACTCGCCTCGTCTTGTCCTGAAATCTGGCTTCAGCCTTGTAAGGACAACGTTTTGCGGATTTTTTTGGTTAAACATTTATCATCATTATCATTGTTATTAATATCACAGTTGTTAATTATAGATATCATTATTACTATCACGCTGACTCTTACAGCTACTTTTAACATCACCTTGAATTTACATTAGTTGTTGCTCACTTCCTTGCAGATTCCTGCCGATCTCTCAAATTCACTCCATCCATAGATGGCCGCGCCCATGTGGGTCATGTGACTAAAAACATCAATTTGCCTGTGGGCATGCATCGTTCCTGTAGAGGACAGTGCATAATTAATAATAATTGCGTATCATTTAACATCGGTCGATCAATAAACGATCAAGTGTTATGTCAGTTCAGCGATTCTGATCACGTTGGACATCCCGGAGCACCTGAAACCACGAGATGGCTTTACCTACACTGGTATTGAGGTAAGATTACCGCAAAAAACTTACATCTTTGTTATTCTACGGATTTTCTGATGAGAGAGCTGAAAAAGAAAAGCACTTGTCGAGAATTAAGAGAGGCAAAAGTAAATATTAGAATAAAATGCAGAGTTTAAATAAAAATTCAAAAGCGGCGAGATTTTCCGCTTTAGAGAAGAGCTTAGTGGTTTGGTGAAGCTGACAAATTTACCTACAGAGCTTTTCATGTCCGAACGCCAGCCGTGTCGATACTTTTCAACTCCGTGAACAGAAATTATAATGAGCTTCAGGAGAAAATTCTCGGTTCAAGATCGGGGAATCATATCGTTTAGGTATCGGGAAACCCCTCTGTCTAGAGTGATTTAAAACCGAGTTAATTGGGCCTGAACGGGGCACTTGAAATGATTCATGAAGTCTTTCGGGTAGAGAGACAGTGGCTCGGCATTTTCAAAGAGGCCAGGACAAATAATCATTAAAATGTGTTTTTGCTTATCAGAACCCATGTTCCAGTAACCCTTGCTTGTTTAATGGGACATGCCTGAGTGGACTAACGCACAAAAGATACATTTGTGTGTGTCAAGCCGGTTACTGGGGAGAATATATATATATATATAAATTTCGTAAGAGGTATTCATTTTGTGAAAGGACCTTCCTGAAAAATGCTCTAGTAAAATATTATAGGTAATTTACAATTCTGATTATAATGTTGTGGGTTTACGATGGTTTTATCTTTGATTCAGCAAATTGAAGATGTCTAAGGGTTCATTTAATTACAACCTGAGGCTGCAAAGTTTTCTCTAGATCTTGCCTCAGTATTTCTTCTCCGTGGTTTTCAATCTCAATCACAAACAAAAACTTTGATACTAAGTTATTTACACCCAGCTCTTCTGAAAATAAACGAAAAGTTTATTTCTCTCCTTAGCTTTTCGGAGTTACAAAGAATTTTACGATCAGAATCAGTAAGTATGCTTGAGTTTGTTGGACACTTGATACACACATTGATGACTCTGAAAAACTTATCCAGATCTTGCACAGAATAATGACATGTACGAGCACAAGGATGAATCATTTGGTTTAATTTCATGCATTTTCACTTCAATTCAGTTTACTACCATTTTAAATCTTGGCTCGTCAGATGCGCATTGTTAATTGCCATAGTTTGCGACTGAGTAAAAAGTAAATGTTTAAGAACTTGTGTTCTAGAGAATAATACCTGCCTCGTAAAAGAAACAGCAACAACAACAGCAAAAAAACAACTGCAAAACAACAACAGCAAAACAACAAAAGCAAAACAACAACGGCAAAACAACAACGGCAAAACGACAACGGCAAAACAACAACGGAAAACAACAACGGCAAAACAACAACGGCAAAACAACAACGGCAAAACAACAACAATAGCAACAAAAATGAAACAAAAAGCAAACAAATTTGATATCTGGAAGGGATTCTGAGAGAAGGATCCCCTTCGTTCGAGACACTTGTACGGGATCATGCCACTTTCAGGAATTAAAGCCCTAAGCTTAAGTACTATTTAAGATTGTCGTTTAATTTTTCCCCCAAATGAGCCCTGTCGTGTAGCTGATTTGCTACTTACCCTGAATACGTGATGTATGCTGAACTGTACCTAAACGGTGCCAGCAACCTCAATATCAAAAGAATCCCAGGATCCCAGGAATCCCTGCATATGTATGATACAATGTCCGTTACAGAAAAAACCTCATTTAAAGAAATCACAAAAACTTCAGTTTCAACTAAAGCTCCTTCATGTGTGGATGTATTTTCTTCCAGAGCCAATGGAAACAAAGCTTACCCACTAAGCGTAGGATCGAAAGTTCTTCCTGTAAACTGTCACATGACCGACGACCTCGGAACATATGGAGGTGGTGGATGGACGCTGGTCATGAAGATTGACGGTAACAAGGTATCGAACAGTTGTGTGCGCAAGAGAGTCGATCCGCTCTCTGTAGCCATAATTCAGTTTTCGACCGAACTGATAATATTTCCTAATTAGCAGGCTCACTCAGCAAAATCCACTCATAAAGTGGAAGAACGAAGATGTTTGATAACATATATAACATATGTGTAAGAATGTTGTGCGAGCCAACGCGCTCGGCGTATAATACGATTTTATGTGAGCAGATCTAGAGGGCACGCGCAATCGACAATTTACAAAGGGGTCATTTAAAACATACCATTTAAAACATATACACACATATACACACTACGAACGGGTGCTTTTTTGTAAATTTACACCTTTTACCAGTTTTTTTTTAAACCCTGATCATTTGAAACCCTGGCCATTATCAAAAGACCAAAACCTTCTGATTCAAACAGAGGGTATGACATGGGCAAAGAAAGCCAGCTTGCATTGGAAAAGTTGGCAGCTACTTTTGAAAAGGAGCAATTTTTAAATCATAATAGTCTTTTATTATTGTGATAATTCCCGTCTGCTTTCTTAAACGCCTCTCGCAAACCGAGTTTAAGGTCTTTACTGATGGTAGGTTGCGGATGGAGCGCTGGAAAAAAAAAACAAGTTTCGTAACCGGCAGAAACGACCTGAAAACGAAGTTTCCTAGATGTTTATTTTATCTTTGGGTTCAAACAGATAGGAAAGACTTCAATTCAAACAAACTTTTCAATTAAGCTTCACGTACAATGAAATAAAGCCCGCTAAATTGAAAAATTACAGCGCACGGACTAACTGAGAGATATACCAAGATATAATTACAACTCGCTCAAGTGAAGCGTGCGATTCTCAAAATTATTCAATTCCTTACCAGACCACCTTTGATTACCACTCACACTACTGGGCTGATCAAAATGAGAGCAACATTCCTGAGGGAGAGACTGGGTTTGACGCACAAGAGACCTACCTTCTGGAACTCATCCTTCTCTAAGATCTGCCTCGGTATGAAGATCGACCAACAGCTCAGGTTCATTGTGATAAACAAGCAGGCCAGCTCTCTTCACTCATTGATTGCTGATGGCCAATACCGCAACACCTCACTGGGCCGTGACACATGGAAATCACTGATTGGTCCACAAGCATCTTTGTAGTATTACTGTAATAAGGAAGGATTCAATGTTGTGGATGGCTCTAGCTTCAATGCTAAAGCAAGAATTGGTATAGTCGCCAACAATGAAGAGAACTGCCTCACATGCGATTCCAGGATCGGATTTGGTACTCACGGTTTCCCGAATGCTGGCATCAAGTGTGGAAATGTTGCCTTGCCAGCTGGAGTCAGCAGATAATGGTGAAGTAAACATCACAGCAATGGGCTATATACTAGTTCACTGAAAAGTGCACATTATAAAAAAGATTAGTATTTTAGTAGGGAGACACTTCAGTTTAAGTGCAGCATTGCCACATGTCCCATTTGGCAAACAACTGACATCAGTGTTGTAAATGAGTATTTCGTTTGTCTCGACTTTCTCACAGCACTTAGATTCGCCCTAATCTAATTCAATAATATTTCTGTTTCACAATTTTATCTCGTCGTAGCGTTGTTATCACAATGAGTTTGCTACGGTTGTTACCTTCAGTTTCTTGAGGGCAGAAGGGGGTGGGGGGGGGGGGGGAATTGATGGCTCATGAGGTGGATTTTCGGAAACCCAGGTTGGGAGAAGACACAGCCCTTAGAGCTTGTTATACCAGGATCCGACAGGGGTTTCGGTTTCGCACCGTTCAGGCAACAGGATATCAGTCAGTTTAGGAAAGGGAATGACCTTTATTACAAATGATGTGTTTCTGTTATTAAAATACGATGGAAATTGCAATCGGAAGTATTTTCATAAAATAACAAAAGCGCAAATGTGGAAAGACAACGAGTACAAGTACATCTAGAACGTATGAAATAAAAGATAAAAAGGTCACCATTCTTCGCTTGCCGAACGTCAGACGAACGAATAATAATAATAATATATCGATTTCTGTAGCGCATTTCCATGTAAATGCTCTAATGCGCTTTACAACACTGTGCGGGGGACTTTTCCAGACTGCCGGCGGCAGTTTAAAATTAATAAAGGAGAAATTTTACAGATGCCCCCTCCCCCCATTCCCAGTAAAGAGGCCAGACCATATCACAGTAATCTCGTGATGTGGGTTCTTTAACACCCCCTGCCGAAATTAACTAATTGATAGGTGCTGGATACGGGACCTCCGGCTTTACGTCCTATCCGAGAAGACGAAGCAATGTGAGTGAAGCGTCTTGCTTAAGGACACAACGTCAAGCCCCAGCCAGGACTTGAACCCGGGCCATCTGACCCAGAGTCCAGCGCACTGACCACTGAATATGGAACAATCGTGTCCAGTGTGAGAAAAGGCCCCTTAATCGGGATTATTTTTGAAGCTGAATAAATCGGCCATCTTCCCTGCATTTATTAGTGGCATGTGTTAGTAACAGCGTTCTTCGAAGCCAGGACGGTGTCGACAAAGTCCGGATCATCACGGATCGGATCACGGATCAGAAAAAAAATAAAAAGTTTGGAAAAAATTAGATATCAAAATATGCTAAGGATGCGGTGGACCTTCGAGGGCTTATTTTTTTGAATTTTTGTTTCACGTCAAACTAATCACTGTTGTTTTAACTATAGTTTCTGAGTAAAATTTAGGTATTTGTATTTTTGTATGCATTTGTATTTGCGATATTTAGACAGGCCAGCCCAGTTCAGCTTGAAGCTGGTTTAAATGGGGGCCTGTACATCCCACCCATCTCACCTCTACCCACCCATCTCACCCCAGGGGAGGACATCCATCACACAGTAATCTCGTGCGGGGAAATTAACGTCTCCTACCTCCAACCCTTCAGGAGACGGGACCTCCATTTATTCGTCCCTATCCGAGAAGACTAGAATATCTATCCATTTCTTGATGTTATAGAAAGGTAGCAAATTCTTCTCAATCATTTTAAGACCTTGAGTGTTGGTCCGGCCGGGGCTCGAACCTTCGACCTCCCGCACTAGGTAAAATACTATAACGTACGCAAATTCAGTTATTTACAAAAACTTATTTTCGCCAAAGTGTGAATAGGCAATTATAACATGTCAACATAAATGACTCCCGTAGGGTTTCATGCGTAACATACTTTGATTTCAGTCGCGTAAAAATCGCTAGGCGCCATGGTCGACTATTTAAGATTTTGAGAACGGCCATCAACCAGAAAACGCAAAAAACAAAAAGAAAAAAAACATGTCGAGTCGTAGGCACTTTAAACTGTCAAAGCATTACTCGCCATATGACGCTTTTTTAGGTTAATAATTAACAAGGTGTTGTCAGGGTTGATCTAGGGTTAATGAATTCAGATTGGAGTTCATCTGAAAAAAGGCGGTGATTATCGAGCTCGAGCAAAGCATGATTCGTAAAAAGAAACCGTTTGCAATTGGTAATTTTGCCAAAATTTTAAAAATTTGGTTCGTCCTGGTAATTTCCTAGTCATCACAGAAAAAGCTATACCTGTCCATCTCTAGTCTGTTTTGATAAATGAAGGAGAAATACTGAAATATTAAACTAGAAGTCCAGATATTTGATTACTGGAGGAAAGGTTTGCATCTTGAACGCAATAGTAATATCTGAATTTCAAAAGTCAAGAAAAACATTTGGAGTTTGATTCCAAACGTTACTTTGAAATTTGTGGATCACAAGCTAAAGAAGGGAGTCGGGGATCCACAACATGATATATTTAATTATTTAACATTTTATTATTATTATTATTATCTTTTTTAATCTCTCATACTCTAAATAGTCTCCATTATCGAGACACTATTACAATGCAAATGTTTAAAAAGAAAAACGAAAACTTTGGTTTGGTGCCTTTTTTGCAACTGAGAGTCACAACATGGGCGAGGAAAGAACTCAGGAAAATACGGTAATCGAAATCATAAAAAATAGGGAGAATAGTTCAAGAAAAATAAGGTTTTAATTTGAAACATGAAATCAGTCAACAGAACACTGCAGATGTGTTAAAGACTAAGATGTTTTACCGTGATTACTTAGAAGACAAAGAGAAAGTCAAAATCTAAATTTGCAGCTATCTGACAGACAAAGCACGTAAAGCTGAAACTGTGCAGTTTGAAGTGTTCTAATAGTTTTTAGACGCTAATGAGTTGAAAAGTTCTCATCTCAAATAATTTCTGTACTTTTGTATGCTTGATAAGGGTAAAATTTTGAGGGTTCGTTGATTGGGAATTTTAGGGTTTCATCACGTCACGGTTTCATTGCTTCGCTCATGCGATCATTTCGTTTGTCGTGGGCAGATGTTTTGCCAAACTCATAATAGTTATGTAATTCAAACGAAGGAATGTAAAATAGAAACGAAAACAACATTAGAAAGGAGATATTTTTCCAAAGTTTACCATCAAGTCAGGCATAGAGTCAGGTAAATGGAAGTGTAATTCTCCGGCAAAACAAACAGACTTTATTGTGATTTGATGAACAGGTTTTGACAGTCTGTCAACTTTCTGTGGCTGGTTAATTGCACTGCAAGCAAATAATTGATTAACTTTTTAATTTCTTCATCCTTGCTGAAAATGAAACGCCATTTTTTAGCTGGCTCGCACATTATGGTTTTTCTTCTGGGAAAGCTATCTTTTCCACTGTGCCATTGCTTCACAAGGTAAGTAGCCTAAAGTAAGTTTTATCAGCCAAATTTACGTTAATTATCAATCTTGTTCACTTTATAAACTCTCGAACTTCTGTGAGGATGAGAATCTTTCCCTTGAAGATTTGAAGTAAATTTGAAAGAAGATCGTGATTTAGCAACGCTTTTCTGAACCTCAGACAATCATTGGGGAGCAGGGATGGCGCAGTGGTGAGAGCACTCGTCTCCCACCACTGTGGACCGGGTTCGATTCCCGGACCTGGCGTCTCATGTGGGTTGAGTTTGTTGTTGGTTCTCGTCCTTGCTCCGAGGGTTTTTCTCCGGGTCCTCCGGTTTTCCTCCCTCCGCAAAAACCAACGTTCAATTCAATCTGGAACAGTGGACAAGAATAGCCACCCAGTGGATGTCCATTGCTAAATCATTTATTTATTTATTTATTATTCATTTATTTATTGGTAAAGATAGATAAAAAGCAGATGGCGAAGTTTGTTCACCCAACTCATCAAGCTCTTATAATTAAAGGGGGCGGGGGGAAGGCGTCAGGTTGACGGTTAACGGTTAAAAATAAGCTTTTTTAATGGTTGACGATTAAACTTTAGGTCATTTGACGGTTGATGGTTAATTTTTTTTGGAATTTCGTTTACAAAACGAACTAAACACCCGCATTTGGCTGTAATTTTTCACAATGATGGGCTTGTAAAGAACTGTTAATTTATAACACTTTGTATTAATAAATAACTAACGTTTTACGACACCTGTACTGTTTCCACATCGTAAGTCGGTTCTGTCGCCAACCAGTGTTACTCGGGACTACTAGAAGTTAAAGGACTAACTTAAATGTATTTCTGTGATATGTCAAAACTTTTATTTATAAACAACAGAACTTGACCCCAATCAAGGCAATCGTCTTGACATTTGATGGCTTCCAAGAGAAATTTTTTTCATATGAAACCCTTTTTTTTCTTTTTTTTTTTGCTCACTTTTACCAAATGGATAAACTTTTAGAATGTAAATACCCCCTTGGCTTGGAAAACGGTGCAATATCTGACAGTCAAATTAGCGCCTCTTCTCAATGGGACAGCGCTCATAGCCCCGCAAGAGGCAGACTACATCTTCGTGATGAAGAGAAAGCTGGAGCCTGGTCAGCGAGGGCTAATGATGGCAACCAGTGGCTGCAGATTGATCTGGGAGGTCAGGAGACAAAGGTTACCCGCGTTGGAACGCAGGGTAGAAATGATAATAATCAGCGAGTTACAAAGTACAAACTGCAGTATGGCAATGACGAAGAAAGCTTGCAATATTTTAAGGAAGAGGGACAAAGTGCTGATAAGGTAAGGTAGCAAATTTTCAGCGGAATGTACTCAGAATTAGATGGATTTAAAATGCGTTCACATACAAAGAGTGGTAAGTGGGCCACAGAAACATTTGGTTTTGATACCTTCAACAAGATCAGAATGAAAGCGCAGAGGAACTGAATGTACCCGACAGAGTAAAGAAAGTTGTCAGAACAGAGGATGTTAATTCCTTTCATTAGCCCTTTATCTCCCAGAAGTGATAAATTTGTAACTTCTCCTTTAATATCCATACATTATCTATCACACAATTGATGAGAATACTCAAACTCATCAGGTAGAACTTCAATTTTGTCGTGATCTAACACCAAACTCTCATTACTGTTTTTTAAGAGGAAATGTATAGCAGCAACTGGGGAGAATCAGCACTCAGATCTTGGGAATTAAAGTGTCGATCAAAACTGGCTGGAAGGTCTAAACTGCCACTTCTTAAATTTTTACCACTATTAGTAATTAAAATATTTCCAAGGGCTGATTGATTAATAATTCATAATATCTCTTAATAGGAATTTAGTGGAAACACGGACAGCGACACCGTTGTGGTGCACGTGTTAAGCCCACCAATAACTGCGCGCTACATTCGTTTCCGACCTGTAGTTTGGAATAAACATATTTCAATGAGAGCAGAGCTGTACGGCTGTCACGGAGGTAAACGAAAACTGCTCGTTTTTATTAATCTGCCCAAACACCACTTACCCTGCCCCAGGCCCTGAGCCAGAGGAGGCAAGTGAAGAACTGGGAACAACAAATCGCGCTTGTGGTCGTCTGGGATACGGCTGCCTATTTTTTTTCTGACAACGTCTTCTATTTTTGCGCACCCGCCTTCTCTTTTGATTCAGCTTACCGAAAGCCTGGCAGAAGTAGCGCATCTGTTTGAAAGCAGAATTGGTGGAAAATTACTTGTTAAGTTTGTAAGAAATGTAAATGCGTTCTTACATTTTGTTGACAGTCGAAAATTTAGAGTGTAAAGACCCTCTTGGAATGGAAAACGGTGTAATATCAGACGATCAAATCAGCGCATCTTCACAATGGGACATTCCTAATGCAGCAGATCGGGCCAGATTACATCTTGTACGAGTGCAAAAGGCTGGAGCCTGGGCAGCAGCGAGTAATAATGCCAATCAGTGGCTTCAGATTTACTTGGGAAGTCAGGTGACCAAAGTAACACGAGTTGCTACGCAAGGAAGATATGATCACGTTCAGAGAGTGACAAAGTACAAACTGCAATATGGTAATGATGGAAAGAGTTGGCAATATTTCAGGGAACACGGACATAGTGCTGATAAGGTAGACTGGTAAATTCTTTACTGATGCTCTCAAAATGCTCCTCTCGCAATGATGAACACCATTTGTAGGTAATTGGTGTAATTATTTGTATAATTTGTCTCACTAATACTGATTGCAGGACTTCTTCCTTGAATATCGTACAAGTGCATGTACACATTTTGGATCAGAATAACAGCCCTTAGGGCGTGGGCGGGTTCAGTGTGTCTTATGGAGCATCATAGTCTAACGTCTTCTGTTATTATATGATGAATCCACCACTGAAAAAACGCATGACCACCCGCAATATATTTGTTTCATATAGAAAAATAATGCCAATATTCCTGATTCTAACGTATGTTAATTTGTTAGGAGTTTACTGGAAACACGGACTCTGACACCGTCGTGTTGCACGCATTAAATCCACCTATCAAAGCACACTACATCCGTTTCCTTCCAGTTTCTTGGAATAGGCATGTTGCGATGAGAGTGGAACTATACGGCTGTCAATATGGTAACGTAGACCTTTTCAAATACCGTAGATTAGGATCCATGTTTCGTTATCTATTTTTCTGGGTCACATCGAAGAGCTTATTTGTGGGTTGTAAATATTTGGATGGAACTAAATTTCGCCTGTAAATTTTGAATGCTTGGCTTAAAAAAAGTGATGGAACCGATAAAGGGAACAGCTTTCCTGATTACAATATCTTGGAATCTTTTCAATATTTTGATATTTAATGAAATATTTAATCTCGTATTATCCATTTAATGTTTTAATTAACGCTCTAGCGTTGGAGGCGCAGTTAAATCGTGTGTTGTTGCTGTCTGTGCCACCTTCCTTGAATAGAAAAAGTGACTAAAGGGTTTAAGATGAGAAGGAAGTCGTACAACAGAACAATTACAACATTTTGCAAAAAGTAGGAGTCACAGTTGTACAACTTGCCACAAAGGCTCTCTCTTTCTTTTTGTAATATCCTAAAAAGCAAGAGAAATTGCCAAGTGCAAAAACCTCCTAAGCTCAAAACTCCTCAGTACTGCAATATCGTTTACAACCAGTACGTTTACTTTAAGTTTCTCACAAGATCAGTAACTGAGGACAACGTTTTAATGATTTTATCAGCTTCACTTCGTTTATTATATCAATTTAAATTCTTTTTTACCCTTACCATTGCTTTTAATCTCCTTTCTTTTTTAGATTCCTGCCGATCTCTGAAATTCACCTCATCAATAGATGGTCGCGCCCTCGTGGGTCACGTGATTAAAAACATTACTTTGCACGTGGGCATGCGTCGTTCCTGTAGAGGACAGTGTATAATTGATAATAGCTGTGTATCACTTAACATCGGTCCTTCAATAAATGATCAAGTATTATGTCAGTTGAGCGATTCTGATCACGTTGGACATCCTGAAGATCTGAAACCACGGAACGGATTTACGTACACTGGCACTGAGGTAATATTTCCAAAGAATTATGTATACTTCTATGTCATTCTTTGAATTTTCTGAAGACAGAGTTGAAAAAGAGTACTTGGGAAGAACTTTTGTAGGATCAAGAAGAGAGACAAGAGCATGCAAAATTAAACAGCGACGAAGTTTCCACTCTGGGGTACAAAGCTAGCGGTATGGTGAAGCTTATAAATTCACCCTCAAAGCTATCCATCGATCTCCCAACGCCAGCTAAGTCACTATTTTGCGGCGAAGTAGCTCAAATGTTGTTGCTCAATCGAAAAAATGTAGCAGCTTTAGTCCTGGCACTTAGGTAATAAGCCTAGACGCCTTTTATTTCCTCTAGATCTGTCAATCTGAACATATTACCCCAGTCCTCATCAATCTACACTGGCTCCCTATGGAACAGCGTGTTATTTTCAAGTTGCTTCTCTACACCTATAAAGCACTTCATGATCTGGCGCCATACTACTTGGCAAATCTGTTAACTTGCTATACACCTGTCCGCTCCCTCCGTTCCTCAAGGTCCATAAATCTGTCTGTCCCATCTAGAATCTCTACTTATGGCGACAGATCGTTTGCGTGAGCATCCCCCATGCTTTGGAACAGACTACCTGATTTTATAAGATATTCCGAAACCTTAGATTCCTTTAAAACCAGGCTCAAGACTTACCTTTTTAAAATCGCTTTTAACTTATAGTTAACTTTTATCTTATTTTGTAATTACTTTAAATCTTATGTAAAAGCATTGAGACTTATGTATAATGCGTTTTCAAGAACTGTATTATTATTATTATTATTATTATTTTTATTGCATGGATGATCATCAGGATATCGAGTTTTAATCGTTTTGGTAGCAAGATCCAGATTTATTCATAAACAACGTAACAAGGGTCGATTTTAGAAGAAGGCTCAAGTACGTGCTTCAACTAATCAATGAAAATGTCTAGGTGGAGGGGTTTTCCAGTTTTGGTTTTATAAAAAGGTTAAGACAATTTATCCTCCACCTTTTCTTGTACTTATCAGAACCCGTGTTCTAACAATCCTTGCTTGTCTAATGGGACGTGTCTGAGTGGATTTACGTATAAAAAGTACCGGTGTGTGTTAAGCCGGCTACTGGGGAGAAAACTGCGAAAAAGGTGAGTCGTACCTCGCATATTGCGCTAAAGTCAGTTTTGTTCCGTATACGCAGTACTATTCTAAAAGACAATTGTAACTCAGTCAAGTAAAAGATGTGACTTCCGGAATCATCAATTCTTTACTAGACCACCTTTGATTATGACTCAAAGTTTTGGACTGATAAAAATGAGAACAACTTTCTGGAGCGCATCCTTCTCCAAGATCTGTCCCAGTATGAAGATCAACTGTCAGCTCAGGCTCATTATGATCAACAAGCAGGCCACTCTCTTTACACACTGATTGGTAATGGCAATACCGTTCTGCCTCTCTGGGTTGTGACACGTGGAAGTCGCTGATTTGTTCACCAGGATCTTTGCAGGACTACTGTGGTAAGGAAAGATTCAGCGCTGTGTGTCTTTATAGCGAAAATGCGTAAGCAAGAATTGGCACAGTCGCCATTAACAAAGAGGACTGCCCATGATGCGATTCCAGGATCGGATTTCGTTCTAATGGTTTCCCGGATGATATTTCAAACAAAGCTCATTAATATGACTTTTCCATGTTAAGTTAGAATCAAATGTTATGCCCAGGTACTTAGTGGAGTCAACTTGTTTAATAAGTACATCATCAATTTTAATTCTTAATTTAATTTAATTTAATGACTGATTAGGTTTAAGTTTACTGGAATGAAAAAGAATAAAGTTAGTTTCGGAAATACTAAGCGCTAATCGATTACATTTCATCCATTCAGCAACAGATTTTAATTTACGATTTAAGGTTGTTTCAAGGTGACTAAGGTTTTTTCTAGAAAAATAAATGTTAGTATCATCAGCAAATAGATGATATGTTAGTAAGCTAGAAGTGTTGGGCAAATCTTTTACATGTAACAAGAACACCCGTGGTTTAATCAGGTAAAAAAACTCCATGCTCCCCTTAAGGAGAAGAAGTATACTCAACGAAGTAACAATATTTTGTGACTTTCACCTATTTATTTTCAGCAAATTTATTAACATGCTATCAAAAAGTAAAAGGGGTATATTCGGTGGAAAACGCAGAATTTTAGAAGCTCCCATCTCAACGAGCTTAACGTTAGCAAGGTTTAATTCATTTCTTTCTCGCATTCAAAGAGATGCAGTAAAGTGATTCTCGTCCACCCAAAATGGGGCTTTTTGAAAAGTGCTTCTATGACTTAAACAGTTTCTGCAAGGAAAATTTCGTATTAGTCAGCTTTTACAGTGAGCACAGTGATTGAAAATTGGGCCTTGTACGAGTCTATCGTAAGGCTTCCAAGAATTAACTGGCGTTTGAAGTCGAATAAATCCTCCTTCTGTGATGAACGTCCTCATTTCGCTCTATGGCTCGACACCACGAAAACGAAGGCTTGCAATTTATTTCTGTCGCTAACATGTTTCTATATTCTGATAAGCGATAGCGGCTGGGTTTACTGGTCGCTCGACGCGGTAAAACTGTCGAACTAAGCAGACAAGTTCTTCATAGTTCCCTTCCTCTTTTTCAAGTGAATCTGACGCTATACCTTCCAAATGTTCTTTGTTTTCGGTAGCCACATCAATATTCTTGTCTTTAATATTCTCATCACGCCCGTTTTGTGTTGAATGTGAGTTTTCTTTTTCCCTGAAAAAAAAAAAGAAAGAAAAGACTTCCAATGGTTTTCAGCTGTTAGCCTGTGTATGCAAAACGAGGGGTTGAAGTCGCGATCGTCGCTATCGCCTCTCTATCAATGTTGTGCTATTTGAAAATACCAAGGCGAAAGAGCAAGCCGTTGAATTTTATTTACAATCGTAATACTGATTTGGTATTCACAAGACTGAGGCATGGTTGGAAAGAATTAGACGATGGCTCCCATAAAGAATGATTTCGAAACGGAATAAGCGAAGAATATTTTCAGGATGCAGCCTTAACCTCGACATACTGTAGTGACTAAGCTACCTGGAAGGCCTCTAGAGATTGGAGAATTTCTCAGATGAAGGACAAGCAATCCAGTAAGGGCGAGAATATTCCATTCCATTTTAAGTAAATTGAACAAACATTGTAAACCTACGTTTTCCGTCTGCTGCAAAGGGACGCTCTGTGTAAATTTGCTTGATAGATATACTTGCCTTCATTAATATCTGAAATTAAAAGCACATAGAGCTTGATGTTTGCTGCAGTTGCTTTCCATTCGCTGTTTGTTAATACGTGCAAAGCTTGCGAACTACATAATTCCAGTTCGTTCGTTCGTTCGTTCGTTCCAGTTCGCATTGACATGTAATCAAACCCATCTGCTATTCCACTGGGATATCTAAGCCTGAAGACTGCAAGCATTTTGATAAGTAGTGGTCCATTAAAAGGAAACTTAACTGCGATTAAAGCTAACTGGATTTCAGTATGCCTAATGTTTCCCTGCGACACTCAGATAATATTTCTCAGAGCCTCGGCAGGCTTCCTATACGGTTCAGAAGCCCATGTGAGATAAAAAAATAATAAACAGACCGCTGCTTCGACCAGATGGGGATAGGAATTGTATGAGAATAAGCTTCACGTCGAGTTGCTATCGAGTTAGGAAAAAAACAACAACAAATCATGATAAAAATATCAAAAAGATTTTTTGAGATTAGGGCGGCTTCTCTGAGGAAAGTCGAGTACTTCTGATACTGCGAGATGGCAAGGTCTAGAACTGTAGTATTGCTCAAGGATTGAATTCAAGTCCGTTCATAAATATTCACAAAACAACTAAGGTTATAGTCAGCAAATAGATAACTGGCAAACTTAACGACAGCAAACAGAAGATCTTAGGAAAACAAGAATCGAAAGTCCAGGCTAATGTTCGAGCGATTACATTTCGTGATTCCATGATTCGCATTGTGCGGAAATTTGACATTTAAAAACAGACTTGATAAATTTCACAAGATATTAAAATAACATGTAAAATACCATATTGAAATAGGTAACATTACACTCCAACATCAAGTTTTCATTTTCGTTTTTACTTTTTTTTGAGGTGTATCAACAGACTCAAGCAATATTTATTTTACAGTCTCAGACTGGCAGTTGTCAAGTTTCCGCTGGTTTTTTTTAAAAATTATCACCTGATCAAACACCCGTAATGTCTGCTTTTTACACAACTATTTTCGTTTGTATCCTAATGCTAATTCATACCCTACACATTTACATGTAAAACTGATTTTCATTTAAAGAACTATCCTGGAGAAAAGACAATGGAGGAGAATTTGCAACACGACAGGTGGAATTCTCATCTAAAATGGCTAGACACGATTCTGGTTCAAAGAATTCGACAGCTTTCTCGCGCAGAATAGCTGAAACTGTAAAGATAAGAACGGTTACCTTTTAAAGATGGCGATTCAGTGGAGCGTGGAGTGTTCGGTGTCAATGGAGGAGCCTTATCTGTGTTATCCTGTGGTGATCTTTCACGGCTAGAATTTCTATTCTCGGCATCACAGTCGATATCTATCAATTTATTCTCATACGCCGCTTCCACAGTTCCTCTATTTTCAACTGGGCTTCGTTCGGCCATGGTAGCCGCTACAAATAATTGCAACACTGCTCAAGCTGGACAGCGGAAAAGAAAATTCTACGGAATATGTTTCAGTAATATTCCAAATAATTATGCGGTGATCCAAAAGTTTTGCCAGAACCCACTCGATCTTTTATCTCAAAATTCACTCAGGCGTTTGTAGTGGAGCCACAACATTCATTTTCAATGGTTTAAATGAAACTGTCGTATTATGAATTATTGAAAAAACGACATGTGTTGAAAATTTCAGTCTCTAAATTTGACATTTTTATTGTCGTATAATCGCAAAACACATCGCCCTCGATGCTTCGGCTCTCGGAGAAGTGCCCTTGATATGAACTGAAACGAACACCGTGGTTGTAGTTTCCCTCGGAGTAGTCAGGCAAACACTTATTCGAAGATGTTTAAAACGGCCATTGATAGCTGTAAGTAACATGATTTAAAACAAAAAATTTGAAAACACTTGAAATACATTTTCAACCAAACCGTCTTAAGTTCAAATTTATGCCTCGTAAATGGATTGGATTTGGAGAGAGACACCTCATTTTTATCAATAGATATTCTTAACTGAGAGCGCAACCTGAAATGATCTTGGACTTTAAAATTATCTGATGTCTCGCTACGTTTTTAGTACGCCAAATTTTCATCCGTGTAATGAATTTTTTTAACCAAGACGCTAAGGCCATGGAAACAAACGGCTTCCACAAATATTCAAACAATTAATATCAATTTAATTGTAGAATAAAACAAGGGAGAGGGAAGAAATAAGAATCCAAATAAAGAAAAATAATTCAGAAAGACATATATATTGAGAGGAAATTCGTTCTCTTATTGGAAACTTTTACTGCTGGGTACGCAAATGGCTACCATCATTGAGGGAACTTGGTACAGAATCGACAGTTAGCCTTGTGAGTGAAAGAGGTTGAAGTGTGACATGTGGTCAAATGTCAGGCATGCGCAACTGAACCAATTTTGGCCAGCAGGAGACCAATTTCCCGCGAAAAATATGTAAGGAAAAATAAACAAACAGCTAGGACACAAAATATACGAAAAGTAAAATATTTAGACATTCGTAACAAAATAAAGCAAGCAAAGCAGTTAAAAGAGAGGACGTAAGAATTTTTTATTTCAGACTTTATCCGATTACCAAAATATTATGTTGGTTTACCATTCTGTCTAGAACGTAGCCAAAAAAAAAAAGGTGTGCGTGTTTTAGAAAAGTGGACTTATTAGCTATAGAGTGGTTGTTTCAATTTTAACTCGTTCATTACAGCTTGGTTCTGAGGAGTACCTGGAGGTTCCGCCCCTAGTTCAAGGTAATCTCTACCAGTTTATCCCCTTTATGAGCAAATCGTCTCATCACATGTAATAGGTTTTCTCTCAATACCTAATCCCTTGAACTTGAATTGAACTTTATTTTTATTTAGACACGGTAAATCTATCAGATAAAATAATAATATTATTACAATCTATTATTACAGTTACAATCTATTTTAATCTATATAAACATGATCTAAAATTTAAAAGTGAAATAGAAAAAAATAAAGAAATTCTGCTTTACATGCCGTGTGTGAAGCAGAATTTCTTTATTTTTTTCTATTTCACTTTTAAATTTTAGATCAAGTTTATATAGATTAAAATAGATTGCAACTGTAATAATAGATTGTAATAATATTATTATTTTATCTGATAGATTTACCGTGTCTAAATAAAAATAAAGTTCAAGTTCAAGTTCAAGGGATTAGGTACTGAGAAATCCCCCATCAAATACGATGAAATAGTTTTTGATGTTTCCCGCATTTTTTCTCTTTAAAATTGCTTATCTCCATGCCGATAGACCAAGGTTTGTTTAGGACGTCTTTCTGGTCAACATTTCCTTCCTGATACCCCCTGAGAGTTCACGGCCAAAGATTTCTCTAATCATCTCAATGTCTTTTATGATTTAAGCCGTAGATAACACTGTCTACTACCGGACACTTTTAGTAAATTTTGCTCCCCGAAAAAATGTCTCTGAGTGATCACTGAAAAGAAAAAAAAGAGGCTCCCATGTTAGGACTTAGAGTCCTTTAGCCTCGAATCTCTGCTTGATCCTTGGTACTGTCTTGTTATGTTACGTCCTTAGTTGTTGTGAACAGCATATATTATGAGTAAAATTGTAAAGACTTCCTAAGTATTTAATTTTCAGACTTTCAAGTACACTACAATAATATAAATTGAACTTAGAAATTCTCTGAGAGCCTTAATAAACTTCCCTAAACACGTTCGTTCAAAAACCTTATCTTCTTCGCGAACTTCGCGCTCCGCAAACTGTCTCATAATTAAAAGGGATAGTTGTCACTAAACATTAATAGTCCAGAATACACGATATATTTCTAATAGTCACGCGCAGCCGAATTTTTTCAATAGCGCCTGCACCAACGAGGCGCCCTCAAAAGTAACGCGATATACGCAAAAAAACACAATAGATACGACAAAAATATTTATAACTCTTAAGCGTGAAATGGGAAACAACTCGCCTCCTTCACCCCTAGCTAACCTTAAAAAAATATTTTCTCTATCTCTTGATGCGCCTTTCTTTACATGTAGGTGTGGACTGTTGGAGCTTTAGTAAGAGGCAGGTGAAACAAAACTTCCCTTTGTTGTTTAAATGCGCGATCATCCACTTAACCTTGAAAAGGAGAACTTGGTTCTTTGTGCTTTAGGAAAGATCAGTCATAAACTGACGTCAGGGATTGTGTGTAACGATAGACTAAAACCTCCTTCACTTGTGGGCCAAAACTGAAAAACCCCACCCTGACAAGGAGAGCAGTTCTGGGGCTGTCAAATGCAAATTTGAATTAATCAGCAAGGATGCTCAGATTGTGATATATTTAATAAGCTGTGAAACTGGTTTGACCCTGAAGTAACTGGGACTAAGTTTGGAGTCTCTGGTGGAAGTTAAGTCCTTATTTCTCCGCATGGAAATATTATTTTCAAGTTTGGTTAGATTCTTGAATATTCTCTTAAACGAAGTTATCTCTACTGCAATATCTTACACGCCTTTCTCTTTTAGGAAGTGGTTGAAACTGACCATTTGATTGATGATTTGGGATTAAAGAAAAATCAAGTATGAAAAAACATAGGTTAGGATAATGAAAAAAATTTAGATTTCTCTTGACTAACAGACTTGTTGCTATTTGTTTTATATTTTATTTCTTGAATTAGACTTCACAAACTGGGATACTGATCAAGATATTGCATCTAAAAAGGACCTCAAAGCCATTTCAGGAAATTTGTGAATGAAACATTAGATCTGACACTCCCAATTGACGAATCAGTAAAGAATAGTTAATCTATTTCCGGCAGACACTTTTTAATTATGTTACAGGAAACGTTTAACAATCAGGCGAAGATGTTGGTGATTCAATTTCCTTTTCCTTTGTGTTTTTTGGATTGATGTTTTTTTCCCTCGTAGTCCTTGTGCTCTCTGTGCTGGCTTTTCTCTGACTTATGACCTTTGTCATATGTGGCAGATGCTGTAGGATACGGTGCAGGAGCAGGAGCAGGTGCTGGATAAGGAGCTGCTGTTGGAGCTGGATATGGGGACGGTGCTGGTGCTGGTGCTGGTGCTGGATAAGGGACCGGGGCTAGGAATGGTGAAGGCACTGGAGAAGGAGCTGGAGCGGGCACTGGAGAAGGTTCTGGTGAGGGCACTGGGGACGGCACTGCTGAAGGCACTGGGGAAGGCACTGGGGAAGGCACTGGGGAAGGCACTGGGGAGGGCACTGGGGAAGGCACTGGGGAGGGCACTGGGGAGGGCACTGGGGAGGGCATTGGGGAGGGCACTGGGGAGGGCACTGGGGAGGGCATTGGGGAGGGCACTGGGGAGGGCATTGGGGAGGGCATTGGGGAGGGCACTGGGGAGGGCACTGGGGAGGGCATTGGGGAGGGCATTGGGGAGGGCATTGGGGAGGGCATTGGGGAGGGCACTGGGGAGGGCACTGGGGAGGGCACTGGGGAGGGCATTGGGGAGGGCACTGGGGAAGGCACTGGGGAAGGCACTGGGGCGGGTACTGGCGACGGTGTAGGAGCAGGCACTGGACCCGGCTGCAACAAAGATCCATGTTAAGTATATCATCACTGCAAAGTGGAGGAAAGAGTTCCTCAAAGGAAAGCTCCTTGTTGAACTTATTACTGATTTTCACTGGGCTGGACGTTGCATACGTTTAGATACGTTCAAGCACATTCAAAATGCGCTTTCCCATTTTGATTCAATTGTGTCGAAGGCACAGCCAATTTATAATTGGAAAATTGAAGCGCAATGATTTTTAAAAACACAATTATATCAATGGGAAAGGAATTTGCATGAACATGGAAAAGGAAAAAGGCTTGGATTTAAATGTCGGCCTAGGCTTTTAAAGTTCATGTTATGATTTAGCCAATTAGAATGCTTTTTACGGGAAACGAGGCACATCAGATAGAGACCATTCAAAAGGCCTCTTTGACAACCTGCGACAATTCAAACCTCGTTATACTCTGCCAATATAGATTTCGAAGTAACATCATAAAAGGTATGTAGCCTTTACTTATTTCTAATTTAGCCAACAGCCCACATTTATGCAGCAGTTAACTACCAAAAGCAGCAAAGAATTCCTCAAATCCGTTCCCCCAGACGGTTAACCCAAAAATAAGCGAAAGTATTAAAAGACCGACTGTTTTAACTTGAAACTAAATAGAACACTTCCAGTAAACAAGTTGAGATGTTGTTGTCTCGTACTCGTTCTTGATTGGCTGGTTTTTAACATGTTGGAATTTATTGTTTCAGTCCTGGGGCCTGTTTCTCGAAAGTCCAGGTAACCTTAACGGACCCGTAGAGCTGTTCTGATTTCTTTCAAGATGGGAATTTCAAAAGTTTTGAAAATGATACAATAAAACTATCAACTTAAGAACAAAAAGGACTGGTGCGGGTGCCAGAACCTGTTTCCTATCCTTTAAATTTTGATTTTAAAACATGGCTTCGGGCCCCTTAAGTTACCGGGACTTTCGAGAAACCGGCCCCTGCTCTCTTATGAGTCTTATCGTTTCCGTGCACTGCCCCTTCCGCCCTCTTTTCCCATCCCAGGTTTAGTAGATCCACCACAAAATTCTTCATCTCCCTCATTCAGTACCTCTCCGCTTCCGGAATCACTTCCAGATCCAGAACCTGGCTGATCACCAGAAGTAAATGCACTCCTTTGTTCCTCAGCTCCTAGGTGTGATATTTGTTTCGGAAAAAAACACAAATTGACCTAGTTTCAGCATTTCCCAGTCTAGCGTGAATTCTACATGTTGTAATTATACTCTACGTTAATTAGACAAATACTGTAAGGAAGTCTATATTGCATGACCAAAGCAAAGATTTCAAATTTTGTCATCGGAATCAGGCGAGTCACGTTTCATTTAGGCCATTAACTCGCGATAAAGATTTTCTTCACACCATCCTTAATTTGTACCGTTTAAAATACCAAAGGGCATTGTCGAAACACGCTGCGAAGCCCAATGCCTTTTCCACTAAAGGAAACTCGACCTAACCACCTTGATCCGAACAGAATATTTAAGAAACAAGCAATTTATTTGGTCCTATACTAAAAAATATCGACTTTTATTTCATTTTCAAGTTACGGTTCTTGATAGCTGGACTGTTTCAAACTCACATATTCATTCCACGCCGATTAGAATGTCAGCGAACGTTCATGTCCTTAATTAGAAGAATTGTTTAGCTCAGCTTGATAACAAGCAGTCTGACATCTTAGGCTCACGTAAGCGCTACGTCATGGTGGAGCAAAAAGGATCTCTTAAACTTTGATATTAAAATCGATTGATTCGACAAAGTTGCTTGATCGCAGAGAATCGATACTTACCAGTGACAGAAGAGGCGGCTGCAAAGCCTATTATAATAAAAGAGCACCAACCAAGACTGAGCTTCATTTTCTAACAGAGGCCACTATGTAAAAACAAAGTAAGTATAAAATATATGACAGAAATCTGAAAAAAAAAAAAAAAGAACTGTTATCGTCATGTAAAGACTACAACTTCGACTTGAGAGCTGTTGCCGAGGCCGATTGTTCTGTTCGTTTACAGATTAATCATAACAACGGTAACAACGGGTTTTAGGGCAAGGCTCAGGTCATCTGTTCAACCGAGGGTGAGACATATTACATAAACCGAGGCCTTGCTGGTTCTCGCTATCAAAACTCAATCATTTTTCTCCTTGTTTTCCGAAACATGAAGGAAAATACTTGTTTTTGGTAGGATTTAACCAAACCAGTGCCAACTAGAGTTGGGTGCTTTCTTGCAGCCGATCAGAATTGGATGGTGACATATTTGCACTATAGTTAGTCACTGAAATTAATAAGCCGCATCCTTAGATGTCCTCAAGAGGTGAATGTGGTCTGACTGAGGAATGGGCAAATGCGTGCTTCAAACTCGCTTAAGGAAATTTGACACAACAGTTCCAACCACCTAAGCCTGTATTCCATGAATGCGTAGATTCTCCGCAGCTAGAGAATACCATCCTTACCGAAAATTATCCGTAGGATGGCTACTTTTACAGATTCTTTTGAGATAACCCTGAATTGGTGCGATCCAACAATTGAACTTAAGACGAACAACTTCAGAGGTGAGGCATCCACTCTGTGAGGGATTTAATCAATAACTGCATATAGAGCAAATTTGAAATACTATTTTTCATCGTAATCCTGGTCAGAAAGACTTCCTTAAGTCAACGTTAACACCCTCCGCAGGTGAAAAGCTGCGACAATGAAACAAAGCAAAACAACTACCGGTTGGGGCGGGAGGGGGAGTGGGAATAAAATCAAGTACATTTGACTAGGCTTGTATCGGTAGTTGTCCATCATCTAAACAAAGGTCGCTAAAGAATTGATGAAAGTGCCAATTCAATTCTAAAGAAACTTTTTTTGCTGGGTCGGTGAATAGGTAAAACCCTAAGCTAGATATACACGTGGGTTTCATAAGGATACATAGATGATTCTCACAAATAAATAATGGTGAGGTTTTGAACGTTAGCGCTTTCCTCTTTCTAAGGCATCGCATCTTTTCTTGATTTCGCTGCGGTGGTTGACTTATCTCATGACTCCACGTTGAAGTTCAATAAACTGTTCCAGAATTGTGTCTACATGTGAACAATTGTACTCTTTGCATAAACAATTTGGAGCGCAAAGCGATACCACAAAAATATTGAATTTACACCAAAGATTGTGAGTCTTTCACAATCGAATGAAATCAAAGAGTTCATCTGTTTTGTCTTCCATTGATTGGTAAATAAAATGTAAGGTTATGTACTGAAATCAATAAAGACAGCATTCTTTTTAAGTACAACCACACTGATCAACTGTAACAAAGAAAGCCTTCGCGCAGAACACATTAATGAGTTGATTGCTTACTGCTTCAAATTCAAGGTTTTTGCGCTCACAACGACACTCAGCCTTTAAATGAAAATTGTTTGTCACCCTTACCTATCTCCGAGCTGTCTTTCCAACTCTCGAATCGTCAAAATATTTCTTGGATGGCAAATTAATTGGTATTAAGGGAATATGACAAATAGTTAGAACAAATGTCGTGTCTGTCCAAGCACATATAAGACAGTAAATGGCAGGTGTTGGGGGTCTACCAGGATCACTTTTTAATGAGAAACCATTAAATCCTCTTTTCTTATGTCAAAGGCTCGACGAAGCGGTAAGTCAAGATCGTCTAAAAGGCACCTGAATTAACGTTGAACAAAAGCTCTTAATTGAAAACTGTCAAACCTGCATTTCCTCCGAGTAAAGTTGTCACAGATGAAGCAAGTGAATCACAAGACAAAAAGATTTTCCTTGGACAGGTATTTGCCTAAAGTAATCGCAAACGAAAACATTTTTGGCTCATATAATGTCATTTGTCTTGCCCCAGAAAAAAATTGTCCATACGTTGGCTTGCATTAAAATTTTTAAGACTGCACTATGCTAATAAAACCATTAATTGAGCGGGGGATAGTGGGGAGGGGTTTGCAAAGATTAGCGTCATAAGACCACACGACGAGCAATTCGCGCCGAAGAAGGAGTGGAAGGTCGCCTTCACAATCCTTTTCAAGTGACAAGGAGTATTTTGATAATTTTTTTTTGTCCCTAGGATACAAGTTTCTCCAAACTTTAAGTCAATAAGATTCAAACTGGTTTTAGTTGGCATGGATAATTAATTAATTCCATGAAAAAGTGGCAGCGACATCTTTTTTAGATCAATTTAGTTCCGTGACTTTTCGCCAGGTATCCCTTATCCCTGAGTGGCTATAAGCAAAGCTTTCTACTGTTTTGAATGTCGGAAATTACATTTCTTAAGAACGCAAACATGTCCGACACTATTTACGTGCACATGGCTAAATGCATTTTCAGAATCATTTAGACAAATCTTAGTACTTTCCAAGAGCCAAATGGTGTGGTTATAATTGGAATAGGATTGCACTCACCTTCCTTATCAATTTACGCCGCAGAAAACGGAATAAGCTCTGAATTAGTTGTCGAGGTCATTGTAATCAGTGGTGTTAGTAACATTTTTTATGGCAGTGTCCTCCTTCTGATTTAATGAATTTATTGAAGGCCAGGTTTTTTTTTTTTTTTTTGTTAAATATAGAGGCAAGACCGATACAACGTAGATAAGTTTTAAAACGGAGCACTATATTTCGGCTGGCCAAACCAGCCAGTGAAGCACCTGAAGAAGGCTGGTTTGGCCAGCCGAAATATAGTCCTCCGTTTTAAAACTTATCTATGTTGTATCGGTCTTGCCTCTATATTCATATTCGTTATTTTGGGCCGATTACATCACCGCTAATCCAACGTACAAGAGTAGGATTATCGTCGACGGTTGCTTGCTGAACATTTCATATTTTTTTATTGTTGCAGATATAGTACTTTTAATTTTCTCTGGTTTTCTTGAGGATTTTAGAGCCACCCTCCGGAATTCACCTTCTCGCAGTGCAAATATATCTAACTTCTTGCGCATTCTAAGTGATCTTCTGGCTTTGGTTTTCAGTCATTGTTTGTTTTGCTTTGGTTTCAGTTCAATCTCTGGCGAGAAAGCGATCAGATACCAAGCCTCTGCGGTCACTAACCGGATCAGATCAGAGATCAACTCTCTCCACAGCCCTCTTTTCTTCAACAAAAGCAAGTTATGAATGGATTGTCATTGAGCTAGGATATGGGATTTTGATATTTCAGATCCTTACATTTTCCAATTTAACAAGTCTCTGAAATGAATTACAATATAAACCACAATTTTACGGAACAAATGATATTTTATTGAGGTGGCGAGTCTAAAGTATTTTGATTTTGCTGAATCGAAAAAGTCATCTTAAACTAAGACATGTTTAGCTTGCTGTGCAATTTTATATTTCAATAAGAAACCAGTGCCTCACTTGATACTATATGTCGCTTTAGATTTCTCGATTGTATAACCCTGAGATAAAAAGAAGAAAAATCAACTATGCAAAGCCAACTTTAGCTCTAAGCTCTAATTACAACTATCTAAGTCAAATTAAGTGCGCATGCCTTTTAATTGTTCATATTACGTTTAGTACAAAACATACTTCTCAAATTTACATCTGAACCGTTTAACATTCCTTTCCACTTTTACACTCATCTACAACTTAATTTCCAAAGTTATTAGGCTATATTGGCTAAAAACATAAAAACTCAGTCAGCAATAAATTCAGGCTTATCGATATTGGTACCTTCCAAAATGTTTTATTTGCTAAAAATGCCAAAGTCTAGACTCTTTTCTCCTCCCCAGCAGGGTGGTGTAATGAAGTAATTTTGACTCAAGAATAGTCCAACGGCTTCAAACCTCTATCAAACGTTCATATCTCCCCTTCTTCCTTTCGGGATCAAAACTAAGCTAATAAAAGGAACCAGATGATATGGAACATCACTGAGCATCAGAAAATATCTTGTTATTACTCTTTCAAATTGGATATCTAGGCATGCCTTAACACTCTACTCCCCACTACCAGAGAACGTTTCATCTTTCTCATACTGGGTACCACCGGATGAACTGGACTCAAAATCACCACTTCCCTGTTTGTGTAATTGACCGCCAGTGTAGATGTTATTTTTTGGAAAGTCGTGTAGGACAATGTCTTCCCGTTTTCTTTCATCTGAGCTGGTCTTATTTTCATCACTTTTATCTTTCCCATATTGGTTACTATCAGATGAGGTGGACTCGAAGTCACCACTTCCCTGATTGTGAAACTGACCGCCAGTGTGGGTTTTATTTTTTGGAAAGTCGTGTCGGACATTGTCCTCCCGTGTACTTCCATCTGAGCTGGTGTCATTGTCATCAATTTCCTGCGCTAAGTGTTGCCCGCCTCCAAAAATGTCACTTTCTGGAAAAACCTGTTTTACGCCGCCTGCTTGATTACTTTGGGGACTATTATACATCGCAACATGGCGTTCTTCCGACTCCATCCACTCGCCACTTTCGGAAGAAGCCATTTCTTGTCCTTCTGTATTCTCATCATAGCTTTCAAAATTCTCGCCGGAAGTTTTCAATAGGCTTTCGTGTTTTATCCCTTGCCTCACGTCTTTATTACCTAACGAGATCATTTCAAACCTCGGTTCTTGGCCACTTGAAAATTCATCATTCCCTGAAACTATGAAAGGCACTTCTTCTTTTTGTTGACCATTTTCCGCGTCTAAATCTTTGTCTTCCTCTTTTTCCTCTTTCCATATTACTTCTTGACCTGATCCATTCTTCCTAGCTGTTAGCCTGTCAGTCTGATATTCTTCTGTCTTTTTTTGTTTACTATTCCATGTCAGACCGCTGACAGCTAGCTGTAGAAGAAGAGAATCGTACGGTCGTGGAGGAGGAGCAGGAGCAGGAGGTTCGTTCAACTCTTCCTGTTTATTCACACCTGTAAAAATAATACAGCCGAGAATTGTGCTGATTTCCTGATTTTCGTTGAGTTTTCCTAGAGATTTTCGTTTTATTTCTGTTTGCAAAAACGTAAACTTAGGGCTGTAGTTGTGTACTATCGAGAAGGGTTATGAAATAGAATCAAACGAAAATTAAATTCAATCCAAAAATCTTGTCCTCAACCTGGCCGAGGCTCACAATATCATTAACGCGTATTTCAGAGAGTTAATTAGATTTTTTTGTTGCGATCAAACGATGGTGTCCTTTCTCTATGCCTAATAAAGGAACAGTTGATTTTAAACTTCAAAATTGCCTTGCTGAAGAACTGGTTTAGCGGGCGTTCAGTTGAAGAAATGGAATAAAAGCATTAAATTGCTACCTTGCAATACTGTTGACTGATTTATGAACCCTTGTGAACTTGCCAAGTTGGTCAGCACTTGGGATCCGTTGATCTGTCCTCCTTCTAATAAAGTATTGTTAGCTGACTGAGCAGAGCGGTTCCTGTTCAGTAGAAACGAAGGTTTGCGTAGCTCTGGGTGAGTCACATACTCATTTTGCTTTTGGGTCAGTTGTAACAGTTTTGAGTTCCACCATTCTTTCTCGAGAACTGACTTCAGGTCTTCAGGAAGCTAAATCAGAAAAACAAAATATAAATAGGGATTTTATTGTACAGAAAAAAGCCTTTCACATGCAAATAGAGATCTCACTCGCAATTGCAGAATTTTCAGTCTGACATATCGTGTTTTAGTGAACGATGATGTGACTGATATGTCTGAGAGCGAGGCGGTTTCCCAAATCCTCTCTCCGCCAAGAGTGCGGGCAGACACCACCAAACTGTCAGAGAATCTTATAGAATTATCCGAGGGGTTACCTCTTAAGGAGTAGCTTTCCGTTAAGGACGAGTGGCAATACAATACAGCACTATTGGACGCTTCATGCCTTGGAAGCTGGGATAAGCTCTGAGATAATGAACCGAAAGGCTTGAAATGCCTTTTCAGTTTTTTTTGATAAGGAAAACTCAATGCACTCAGTTTCTCATGACTTACGCTGTCTATATCCAAGTCTTACCGATTCCAGTTCGGAATGAGGACGAATGGCAGCAGATGGCGGCGGTGGTGCAACAAAATCAGTGAAATTTGTGATGTTTACTTGTGAAGTATTCTGAAAGTTGACTGTTATGTAACGTTCCTCCATTGAATTTGCACCCATATAACCGTACTTTTGACAACTGTGCGGACATTTTTCAAGCAGGTCTGAATTTTTCTGGCACCAACCAGCTTTGGCCCAGATTGGACAAATGGGTTCAGAGTCGCTCACTTTGTACTCACTTTCTACAGAATCAAGAAATAAAAACGATTGAGCCATTTACTTTGAAATCGCAAAAAACTAACTGGTATGCGATAATTGATACTATGAACCATGAACGAATCAAGATAACGCTTTGATATGGAAGAAGTTCCTTTCCTCGAATTCTTCTAAGAAAGTTGCTTGAATCATCTTCCTTTATTCCTAAGAAGTGCAAACTAACAAAAAATCGTGGCAAACATTAATACCTACTAGTGGCCTAGCATTCCACATGCATGCGTAATAGGTCTAGAAAGCCAACTAGTAATATATAAAGCGAAGAATGTTCCATAGTGCCACACTTCTGGGCCCAGTTGTATAAAGGGTGGATAAATGGTGGCAAAACGTATAGCATAATCCACCGTGTGACGAAGGTTATCCAAACAAAATAAAACCTGGACAACGAGCGAGAACAGCAAAAGGTTTTAATTAGTCATCCGTAAACTACACAATAACACAACAAGATGGCGGGTCCGACGAGCACATGTTTTTTGTCTCTAGACTGTGGGGGACTAAGTTCTATTTTGGTAGAATCCGCTGGCTAACGGGCAGTTGGCAACACACCGGATATAGATTTATCCAGTGGATAGCGTTATCCAACCCTCGGACAACCGGGGCCTGGGGCCCGTTTCTCGAAAGTCCCGGTAACGTAACGGGCCCGTAAAGCTGTTCCGTTTTCATTGAAGATGGGGATTTCAAAAGTTTTGAAAATGACAAAATAAAACTACGAGCTAAAGAAACAAAAAGGACTGGTTTGGGAGCCAGACCCTGCTCTCCTATCCTTTAAATTTTGATTTTAAAACATGGCTTCGGGCTCGTTAAGTTACCGGAACTTTCGAGAAACGGGCCCCTGATCCGTATCCCCCAAAATATACACAGTTTGAATCATACATTAAATGAAGATACCATCTTCTTGTTATGATTGAAATACAGTTCAATTAATCATACTCCTAAAAAAGCGTATGCTTTATATTTTTTTCTGATAGTAGCCTCTATTCGTAATGTTATTTTGAAAAGAATGCTTTATGATTTTGTTTGTGAAAAAAAAATTGTGATTAACTAATTTGATATGATTCCGCTGGGAGCCCCCTATCATCGCGATATTAAAGAAATACTTTTGGATTGTCAAAAGGAACTCACCTGGACCACACATTTCACAGCTCTTCTTGCAGTTCTGAGCCATGTGGTCAGGTCGCGTCGCACATTCATTCTTTGACACCCATTCTGGACAGCGTTGGTCGATGTCTTCACATTTGTCAGTATCTCCTGATACAAATTCAGCAAATTTTCCAAGTTATTGACACGATGAAGAATGCCTCAGAATAATTGATGATTAAACAATCATTCATACCCATGATCTAAGGACACCACAGAAAGTTTTTCCAGCATAAGTCGTCATTCTATACGGGGATTACCCCATCAAAAATTTAACGACAACCATTTGGCCATTACATGGTGAAAAAAAGGTGTGGACTTGGTAGATTTACTCCCCTTTTTTATAGTATATATTACATTTCATGGTGGAGGTGCACATAGCAACACTTCACCTACGTTCAGACTGTTCATAGACACCCCACTCAAATCAAACTAACGTTTTTCTAAACATTACTTGGAAGGAAGTAAAGCAGGTGGCCACTGAAATGTGCAGACGAGGAATTGAGCAGCAAAAAGAACCTTAGCGTGCTGGACATCTCAGAAAATCAATTGGACCGCTGCAGAAGAGTCCAATAGAGTGCAACCAAGGAGCACATCTATTTGAGAAGTTAAGAGTAAAACAAGTTTGATCTTGGAACTTTCCTCGGCGATGTCAAACGCAGCACACGATATCACTCTACCACTCTTCTGTCTACATATGGCAAGGAGGAATATCTTATGATATGTGTCATGCCCAGTACTGGTCATTAAACAAATCCAGCAGCGTTATCGTTAAACCATATGATAGATTTATTACCTCTCGCTCTTCTGCAGAACCGGCAGCTCCATGGACACCTGTCAATCATGTAATGGTAATTGGGCGCGCAGAATCCATTTTTAGCCTCTTTTGAGCACGATTTAACTCTATCATAACACTCCAGCGGATTGATACGAACTATGGGGTAAATAAAAATGGTTTACAGTTTTACCGTCACTACCACATGCAACGATGTGTATACTGACTTGATTTATTTAAGCAAAAAGATCGATAAGCTTTTATGACCAATAAAAAAATAAACAGAAGTGTCTTGAGGACGCATTTTTTTTAACGACATGATATTTGCATCTCTCTCTCCCTCTCTCTCTCTCTCTCTCTCTCTCTCTCCTCTTTTGATGCAATAATGTTGTGATAAAGCGTATTTGTTTACCGCAGAAGACAGTATGGTGGGGGAGTTCGAGATGGACAATTGTAAATTAAGAAGCAAAACAAAACAACAGTAACCCCAACAACAAAGGCAGCGATAGAATTCCGAAAACGTAGGTCAAAGTCTGCTTTGGATCAAATCCACGGTCACCGCGAAATTCAAAGACTAGTATCAATTCATGAAGAAAGGTCGTGGGAATCTTTAACTAAGAGAGCCCTATGACACAATTAAGTTAAATTACTGGATGTACAGTATGTCTGACCTCGAGAAACAACTAATGTTATCGGGGCACCTTGTACGGCTCCTCTCGTATAAAGATGAAATACTGAAACATCCGAACAAACTCTAGATATAACACGCAATGTAATAACGATTTTGAAGAGAAGAAACTCTAATAGAAATGACACTTCTTTCGAAACCAATCTTTTTTATGACGCACGTCCACATGTTGCAATATCTATGTGAGTGTTTTTTCATCAAGGCACTACATCATGAAATAAACTATGTAATTTAATTTTTGAGATTGCGTATTGGACCAATCCTGCTGACTAATGACTGAAAAATTGAAAACGACCACATTGTAAACTGTGATAGAAATCAGTTCTCAGGTCTTTGTGATTTGGGTGAACATTTGGTTGGACTCCTCTCCAGAACACATCAGTTAATTTAGAAGTGGATCTACCAGAAAACAGTTGTTTACACTGTACCTGAGACAATGACATGTATAATGATAGAGAAGATAGCATTTTGAGTCTTTCGTTCGCATTCAAACATCCCGTTATAAGTTTCGTGGTATCTGAAGAATTAAATCAAAAGGTGTGTAAAGAAAAAAAAGCTAAATTTCTATTTAATTTCCATAGTTAAATCTACGTTCATTAAATTCTCATCGAGGAATTGTATAGAACTATAATTTTTGTTATTAGAGTCATAAAATAAGATTTGAAAGGGTTGTTCTCAATAAATTTGAGAAAAGCACGTATTAGGAGAAATGTTCAGGGGCTGGAAGCCCGTTGTTCAGTTTAGAAAAAAGCCATCTCCCACCCCTAGCCTAATCCTGGGAAAGGCATTGATGAGTGCATATTTCCAACTTTAACAAGATGTAATTTTGATCAATCACTCAATCAAGACTTTATTGTACATGTGACTGCACATGACATTAACAATATTAGCTTACCCTAGATCCACGATCTTTCAGCCACTGAAACTCGTCCTGGATTTCAACGCCGTGCACCTTTAGGTAGCTGGGAACTTTCTTCGGTTTCGGTTCGCCGAATGACCCTCCAAACAGCCTCGAGATAATACTGATTGAAGACAAACCTCGCAAAGCCACGCTAGAGTAAGGGCTGCACGCGGCAAATGTGACGCCCTTGGCCAAACGACTGACTTGCATATTTTGTTACTGAATGGAAACAGAAGTAAAACTCTGTGCTGTGGAATTCCATCTGCTTTGTTTCCCGATCGCAGTTGAAATATGCAAAGAAATGATCAATCCATCTGGATATCTCGATGCTTGTCCATTTTAAATCGTGAGCGCGGACCCTAAACCTGTTCAGCGGTTACGGTCATTACGATGGTCGATAGTTACGCTGTGTGGTAGACCTGAAACTTCTCCAGCGGAAATAAGAACGCTCGTTGTGTGACTTTGCTCTGGTGGTGACAGCATAGAGGTCGCCTCAGTTTTCTTTTAATAGGCAAAAAGCCTGATTTTGTTTTCAAGTATTTTTTTATCCGCTGGCTGTACGATGGTGGTAACTCGCAACCTGTACAAAGTGTACAAAGGGACCGGTCATTCTTTATTGCCTGAACGGGATGTGTGTGTGTGTGTGTGTGTGTGTGTGTGTGTGTGTGTGTGTGTGTGTGTGTGTGAGTGTGTGTGTGTGTGTGTGTGTGGGGGGGGGGGGGTGGGGGGGCGTGGGGGAGGAGAAAGCGATGGGAAGCTTGTGTAACAATAAAATATATCTGATCCACCCTGAAGATCTTTTGTATTCTTATGACCCCCCTTCGATTCATTTGTAGTCAATTTCCTATAGCTTCTCCTCCATGCCTTGTCAGCGACGACTGGCCCCCTCTCCGTTGCACTTGAAAACCATCAGATCCCTCAAAATCGTCTAAACTCCCTCCCCTGGGTAATAAATTAGGACTAATCCCCAACAACATACAAAAGACTTCAAGCATGATAAACATTTCATCGTTTCGTGCAAAAACATTTTGAGCATACCTTGGCGGAAAGTGGAGCTATTGCCTCTATCTCTAACATCTTGGGTCCAGAACAGTTGACTTATGATAAACTGAAAATTAAATGGCGTGTTTCAGTTCCGTGGCGAAGACTAGCTTCGCACTTTGAAGGTGTATGTATTTATCATGGGTTACGTAAACCTTTCTTTGGGGTACAGATGTTGATCGGATTAGAGCCGTACCGTTTCTCGATGATGATAACACGATTCAGTCCTTAAAGGATGAACTCCCAGCATATCTGGCGATTGTAGGAAACATCCCAGATGATTTTGATGCTCTTGCGGACACCTGGCGATGGTGGAGAAACAAAGCTGCAGAAATACCATCCTGGGCCTCTACTGTCTAGAAAATCGCCCTTGTACAGCCATCATTTGCTGCCAATGAGAGGGTGTTTTCGTTGCTGGCAACAAAATGTTGTTACAATTGCTTCATTAGCGCCAGGTAGGCTAAATATTCGAGCTATTGTCATTTATATTCATTGGCGTCTTACGGCCGCCCCTACGCCCTCAACTTAAATACCCAGTGACTAGGGATTGTCAGTTTCTCTTAGAAGAAGTTTTTGCCTATACGAACATAGTTTAGATTGTTTTGTTGGGTGGTTTCTTTTTCTTGCTTTACTTTTTACATTTCCGAGTTTTTCATTCCGTTTATGTATCATTCCTATCAATTTTGTTGACGAGGGCATAATAAAGAGGGTCGCATACGGCTCGTTTGAGCGGGGTAGCGAATTAGAATATAAATACTACTGATCACTATTACATCGCATACATGTTGACGTTAAGTTCTTATAGCTTTTTAGACCGAGCTCGTTTTAGATTGACGAGTCTATCAAAGAATTGTTCCTCCGCATTAAAAATTTTTTCCATTTAGGCGTATTTTGAACTTTTCGATTTTTCGGAGAAAAAAAACCGCGATAGAACTTTTTAATATAATTTTCGAAAAAGTTCATTAAAAAAGTCCTTTGGAAAAAATAAAACCAATGACGAAATTTTCTAACCGTCGGAAATTTCGCAACCTTTCTTAAGTCCCACTTGATTATACTTATGTACGCAGGTGGCACTCGGCTAGCTAGATTAAGCTTTGATGTTAAAGAACACATCATAGAGAACTGTTCGAGGTCCAACCCGTCGGTGCCTTTCGATGAGGCCATCACTGAGGGAAGCTGTCGTTTCACTCACTACCAGGATCATCAGAAGTGACCACATTCAAAGTTTCCCTACAGTTGAATAAGTATTTAATAAATAGATTCCTTATTACCGTGGGTCCATTCAGAGAAAGATCACAAGGAAGTAGCACATGAGGAGCAGTCGAGTGTGTCAATGATGTTTTTACTAATTCTTACCACTAATTACTTCATGAAATAAAGAAGCGAAAAAGTTGCTGAAGGTGACGTCATCTATGCTTCTATCCTCCAAGACACTCTTTTTCTTCAAATAAGGACGTTCAGGCTGCGATTAACCAAAATTTCAAGAACATAGTTAGAACATATCCTGGCCGAGAGCGTATTTACTTTCCTCTTTCATTTTGTGAGAAGTATAATAAAAGGTAAAAGAAAAGTAACAGTGTGGTCTAACAGGACAACTGTTTGTTATACAATTCAAAGTACACGTATATACACATAATAAAGCCTGCCATTCTAGTTAACAAATGGTGTTAGGCCTGTAGCTTGTCAAACAATATACCAAAAGCCCATGGCTCAAGACACTGGCTGGCCTCTCTAATATAAATGTATGCAAATTTGAAAAAGAAACACACACATATTATCATCTCTTTGTCAGGCACTGTGGCACTGTTTGCGGCCGGGCTAAGATGGAGATTTTAGCTGTTTAACCCGCTCACACGCTTGCATTTTCAGACTCTTTAATTTTATCGTCGTTTTTCTCAGTTTTAATGTATCCATGTACTTCAAAGGGAAAATAATAGCAATATAGTATATGCTCTTGGTTATAAATATGTTTTGGACCCCTCTAAGATAGAGTCTGTAAATCCTTGCCTAGAGGCTCGGGCTAAAATAACTCTGAATCGGCCCCAAAACATATAACTATACCTCCATGCGCTGTTTTGTTAACGGCTCTTTCCCATTAATCTAAACACATTGACGCAATCAATATCCTTTTTTTTTTTTTTAATTCCAAGAATATCTCGTCTGGATATTTGAACCTCCGTTAAAGTTAAAGATTTTTTTAATGAACGCCTGAAAAGTAGTAACAAAGGCCAAGATCGCCGAGGTAAAGTAGCTCTCGCAAAGCTGTTTACGAAAATGTCTCTTTTAAAATTCAAAACGTATTTAAAACGTTCTCGAGAAGCCAAAATAATAAAAATAAAAAAATGTATCTTAAGTGCTGATCACAAACTGAATGTGCTTTGCCTCTCCATCAGGCAGAAATTAGATTAAATACGTCAATCAAACTCCTCGGAAACCTCAGTTGTTCCGACAGAAGAATAAAATTCTGAGAACAAAGCCAGATGAGCCAGCTGTACGTACGGGCTCCCAAGTCGCTGAACTAGTCCTTTAAGAAGTATTGATGAAGAATTCCTCCTATATTGTTAGTGAAAACGCCAAGAGTGGCAGTGAAAAGTTAAAAAAATTATATTTTTTAAATCCAATGTGTAGCTTGTCTGTTTGTTCCGGCACAGATGGTATCGTGAATCATTCATTTCATTTCAATTTTGTGCGTTTATGGAGGGCGGGAGAATCTGTAGAATAAGTGCGCAGTACGTTAAAACCCGTCACTCTTGTCCAACGAATTCTCCCTGGTCTTAAATTAGTTGTTTAAGAGACTTTTATAACGAAAATAAACTGCACTGGTCTTGACAGTGCTCATAAACAGAGTGAGAAAAGAGGGGGTGGACGTTTCACATGTACAGCCCCTCTCGCCGAATCCTGCCCCGAACCTTTCTCATTTGGACATGTTTACGCTCAGCTAAATAAGGCGGTAGAAAGTATAAGCCGGGTCGAACGTAGCCTGTAATTCAGTATGACAAATAACGCAGTATTGTCTCTGACGCTTAGCTAGTTAGGGATAAGTTCCTTTTCATTTGAAAAATTCAGAACATAAAAATCCATTAGTAACAGAGCGCGCGTCGAAGAGTTAAATTGAATTTTATTAACCGTTTGACTTGTATTAAATTTAGAAGGTAATTAACAACGTGATGTCGATAACTGTCAAAACTAAGAAATATAAACCCCGTGTCAAAGCGAACGATCTAGCAGTTCAGTCGCTTTCGGGAAAGGTTACGTTGTATTCCACCAAGAATAAGATGTCAAAATCCTTGGGTGTCCTGTGCCTTGTGGCTTCAGTTTTAATGATGACTTCTTTTCAGGATAGTGAAGCTCTCGTGCCCACTTCAAAATGCCCAAAGGGTTCCCCACGTTGTCCTGGAAATAAGCGCTTTTTACTTAACCAGGCAGAGAAGGTAACACAAATGTTTACTTTTATTTAAGCACTTCAAATTGTCGAAGTGTGAGTGGGACATTTTTTAAATTTGTCCACGACAAAAAAAAAAAAATTGAGTGCATGTATTTGTGGTAACAGCCGGAGATGAATAGAATTATAATCTTCAGTTAGGACAAAAGCACAAGGACTGAATCATTTTGGTCCTGGTAATATACTTCAATCGACTTCCTTTCTTTTTTTCCGGCTTAAAGAATAATCCTAGTTCTCAAAATTTATTCAGAGTAGGGATTAAGGTTTGGATCTGTTTGGTTTAAAAACTAACTGCGATGTCCCTTAACCTGTTACCGCTCGAGGTGATCCATTTGGATATTACGATTTTCTTGCAACTCTTTGGTGAACAGGTACTGAGTAATAAGAAAGTAGAAAATTATCCACTAAGGTTGTGTATCGGACATCACACCTCATTCTCAGTGATGGCTGACTGAGAAACTTTTAAACAGTAGTTCTTTCTCAAGTTTTCCTTTAAAATTTTGTACGGGAAATTGGCGCAGCCGGCCAAAATTTATTCGTTAGCGCATGCTCGACGTTTTACCGCTGGGTTGCTGTGTTGTGGTCTCGTAAAAAAATTGCCCTCAGAAGCTATGAAAATGGGCGAAATGCAAAATGTTTTAACCATCAATCAGGAGAATAGTACAGTCTGGGCGCAAGCTGGCGTCAAATTTGAATGTACAGAGACAAAAAGAAATTAAGTTGACTTTTTAATTTGTCATCGGTCACTTCTGTCCTTTGAAATAGCACGTTCCGTTTCAATTATTACTGTTTCAGGCAGCTGAACATCAAAGACGCATTTGTGAGGCCGCACGTACTTTAAACTGCGAAAGTGAGGAACTACAGTCAAGACAGGTGGAAGATGACGGGCGCTATTAAGGAATACCTGTTTAGTTGAAAGTTTTGTTAAATTTAAAACACTCTGTCACTTACAATAAAAGTAAAATGCTTAGTTTAAACAGCTTGCCGTCTGAACTGTTTTTTACAAATTTGAAAAATTGCAAAAGTAAGGAGGGAAATCTTACCTGGTTTTTTGTTTGACATAACTACGTGCAGCCTAAAAGCAGAACAGAAAGTGACATGTACTTGTAGCTTAAAGGTGTGGTACATGTAAATGCAGTAAAAATCAACCACCAGTAAACTTTCCATACACTACTTATGATGCCCGATCCTCGCAGTAGAGAGCGCTATTTATGCAATAGCGAAAATCAGACCTGAAAAAAATCACGCCTGTACGGGATTCGAACCAATGACCTCTGCGATACTAGTGCAGCGCTCTACCACTTGAGCTAACAAGCCAACTGGGAGCGGGCCGTTAAGTTGACTCGTAATAAACCTGCACGTACAGGCCTGATTTTTTTCAGGTCTGATTTTGGCTATTGCATAAATAGCGCTCTCTACTGCGAGGATTGTGCATCATTAGTATCTATAACCGCAGTTCAAAATGTATGAACTTCATATAATCACCGTATCTGATTTATTATCACGGGTTTATTACGAATCAACTTAGCGGCCTGCTCCCAGTTGGCTTGTTAGCTCAATTGGTAGAGCACTGCACTAGTATCGCAGAGGTCAGTGGTTCGAATCCCGTACAGGCCTGATTTTTTTTCAGGTCTGATTTTCGCTATTGCATAAATAGCGCTCTCTACTGCGAAGATCGTGCGTCATTCGGAAAGATATTATAATGAACAATTCCGGGAGACAAGAGGAGATTCCCGTGGACCTGGAAAAACCTAAAACAACTACTCGGAAGTGGCTCAAAGAGTAACAGCGCTGATGCTCATACGGCAAATGAAGCAAATTAAAGACAAGTGTAACACTTTTAATCGCTTCTTTGTCTCTTATGCCGAAGATTTAAGGTGCATGGATCCACCGATCTAGCGCGCGATCTTTTTCCAAATGGCTGCCGAAGAAAGATCGTCCAGAAAAATTTAATCTACGAAAGATCACTGTATCAGAGGTTAGTAAGGCTCTGAAAGATTTAAAATCGAAGAAAGCGACAGGTGTTGATGGTATTCCATCTCGTCTACTAAAGGACGGATCAGACGCCCTGGCTTCTCCATTGTCGGTCATTTTCAATTTAACTATCCAACAAAACGTTATCCCTGCTGAATGGAGAGAAGCGAAGGTGACCCCTCTGCATAAATCAGGTTCAAAAGATGACCCTAAAAACTACCGCCCCATATCCGTATTACCAGTAGTAACTAAAGTTCTAGAACGTTTAATCCACAAACAAGTTGCAAGTTTTTTTGACGATCATAACTTGCTCTGTAAATAACAATCCGGTTTTAGACGAGTGCACTCAACTGAGACGGCTGTATTATTATCGACGGCTAAGCGTAGTAGTGTTTCAGATTTAGGTTCCTTAACAGTACGTTGATCAAAAAAATGTTTAAGGGCCAGAAGGCCTTCGCCAATAGGAATGACAGTGTAAAGAGACGTAATGTCCATGGTGAAAAGAAGTTTGTTTTGGCCAAGGAGCAAAGTGCACCTCCGCTAATGTAATCTACTGCATAACTTGCACTTATTGCCAAGGAGTAAAGTGCACCTCCGCTAATGTAATCTACTGCATAACTTGCGCTTATTGCAAAAAGATATACATCGGCGAAACAGGCAGAAGACTAGGTGACCGATTCCGAGAACACCTTCGAGACGTGGAAAGGAATGACAAGGACACATCGAAACCAGTCGCTAGACATTTTAATTTACCTAATCATTCTAAGCAACATATGGCATCCTGCGGTCTTTCCTTGCACTTAGGTGGCACGGAAAGCCGTAAAAATCTTGAACAAAAGCTCATCTTTCAAACCGGCAGTCTAAATCCCACAGGGATCAATGAACGCTTTTCATTCCACTAATTTATTCATGTTTTTCTCGTTGCCATGCACCCACCAATAACGTAGCTCCATTTTCTGCCTTTAAAAGCACACACAACCCACAATTCCTCTATTCGCTCCGACGAAGGGCTAACGCTCGAAACGTCACCTTTTGTAATCATTACGGTGGCCAATTTACCATTTCAACTTTGTTGATATATCCAAATTACTTCGGATAAATAGAACGGAAGGCTGGAGTGAAATACTTGACATGCGTATTCTAAAACCGATCTTATGGTACTACAGTAAAATAAAACAAGATCACTCGCACAGATACCAGCACGTTTGAGTTGACTCAGGAGGTACAATCTTTTGGCAGCCTTTGAGGTTACATTAAAGATGTGATCGTTCCATTTGAAATCATCTCTTATGGTAACGCCGAGCACTTTAGCCGAGTTAACAGACTCGAAAGCAAAGCCATCGAGTTCAACTGGAGAATGAATTGGAGGAGATCTCTTAAAGCATGACTGCAGTTCCTTACATTTAGATGGATTCAGCTGCAGGCGGTTCTCCTGAGACCAGGCGCTAATAAAGTCGACAGCTTGCTGAAGTGCGCTTTGTTTGGATGGTAGTACTATTTCCGAAACAGTAGTGTCGTCGGCGAATTTCCACATAGCAAACGACCCATCAGGTAACTTAAGATCGTTTATCAGCACCAAGAATAACCAAGGGCCAAGACGAGTCCCATGGGGAACACCCGCAGGAACACTAAGCCAATCAGAGTAAACTCCGTTGAGCTTAACTCTTTGCTTTCTGTCCCTCAAGAAATCAATAATCCAGTTGATGGCAGTTGACTTAACTCCGAGAGTATGAAGTTTACCAACCAAGATGTTATGGTCCACTAAGTCGAAAGCTTTGCGAAAGTCCAGTAGAGCGGTTCTTACAGACGCCCCGGTGCCGTCGGTGGCGCGCAGCCAATGATGATCCGGCCAATGATGATCCGGCCAATGATGATCCGGCCAATGATGATCCGGCCAATGATGATCCGGCGACGGATTGCTCCCTGTTAACGATAGACATTACAGTTTTTATGGATGTGGAGACGAACCCTGGTCCTATTTCTTCAGAGAAGAGCTATGATCTACGAAAGCAAACCTGGTCGGACGAAAGTAAGATTCCATGTTATGGAAGAAACTATTTACTCGGTTTGAGAAAGAAATCTGGTAAACCTTCGAGCCCTGTCTTAGAGACGCTTAAGAAACTACAGCTGCTCAGGTTTCGTGGTAAACGGGGAGGTTTGAGAAAAAATGTTCAGCATGTGAAGGAGAGATCTATTCAGAATATTTCTGTCGTCATTGGACGAAGGGCGGAAAGCGGGTTTGCTATTCCCCGGCTGCGGGTTGAAAAACGACGAAACCCTAGCAATCTCGTCAGTGTACCAAAACAAGTGGTGTCCCGCGAACACACCTCTGTTAGTTCTGGTCAGCTTGCTGTCCCTAAACTTTTGTTTATTAACATCTGTAGTTTGGGGAAAACAACTAGTCGGGTGCGAGCGGTTGTGGCTCTGGAGACCGACTTAAGAAATAATGACATCGATGCTTGTGTTGTGTCGGAAACTCATTTAAAAATTGAGGTACCCGATACGGTGGTCAATATCTCGGGTTATAATATCTTCAGAAGGGATAGGAATTGGTCTGGATGCGATCTAAGGAATGGGGGAGGTGTTGCTATCTATACAAGGAGTAATCTTTCAGTTATTGATGTTTATCGTTCTAATTTATACGAGTTTATTTGCCTGACTGTGTTGCTGCCAAGTGGGAATTACATTCTTTTATCTGGTCTTTATCACCCCCCGAAGACATCATACCAGCAATGCGATTTAATGGATTATCTTCTTAATGTCTTTGACACAATGCTGGATAATCACCCAAACGCTACTATTGTTTGCGGTGGCGATCTTAATCACCTTGATCTCACGAGACTTAAACGCATTACTGGTTGGACTGCTTTAGTGGATTTTCCAACACGAGGGAATTCATTTTTGGATAATTGTCTTACAGATAGGCCAGAGCTCTTCGGAAAAGCTTTATCTATAAAGATGCTGATTAAGACGGATCACATTGGATTTATAGTTCCAGCGGGCAAGAAACTCAAGCCTATTCGTAAGAAAGTGCAATTTAGGGATTGTCGTGAGCATAGGAAGCAAGCTCTTTACCTTGCCCTCGCATCAGAATGCTGGGATGATGTTTTGGAGGCGGATAGTATCGAAACAGCTGTGAACATCTTAGAATTGAAGATCCTGGCAAATATTAACTGGTGCATGCCTTTACGAACGGTTTCCCTTTCGTCCCGTGATCCAAGTTGGATGACACCGCTAGTTAAATACATGCTACGTAGCAAGTCTCGCATCTCTGTTTTACGTACTAATAAGCATAGAGAGCTTAGTAGAAATGTGTTGAAGGTTATTGGCGAAAACAGAAGGATGCTTCTGGAGGGCAAAATGGGGAGCAGAGAATGGTGGAAAAACGTAGACTTGATATCTCAACGCCGGCGGTCCACAAACGTTTCGCTGGATAGAGAGACCGCTCAAGATTTGAACGAGTATTTCGGTGACCTGTGTACGGATGGCGATTACGTTGAGCCCGCGTTACTTGAAATTGGTCCTGAGGTGAAAGTCCCGGAAATTAGTGAACGATATGTATGGAACTCACTGAGTACTCTAAAGAAGACTGCAACTGGTCCTGACCAAATTCCGTATTGGGTGTGGAAAGACCATGCGGAGATCCTCACTCCAATCATTACTAAGCTATGGAATTTGTCTCTCGCTACGCACCAATGGCCTAGATCGTGGAAAAGGGCAAGTATAAACCCACTGCCAAAAGTTGATGTTCCAGTGGCAAGAGGGGACTTCCGGGGGATCAACGTAACCCCTGTAATAGCAAGAGCCCTGGAAAAGGCAGTCTATAAGATTCACGCCCAAAGGCCGGTAGAAGAACAGCTGTTGAATAGTCAATTCGCGTATAGAGAAGGAGGGAGCTGCACAGATGCTCTGCTACTTATACAGAATAAGATCTGCAAGTTTCTTGATGATCCAAAGTGCAAGGCAGTGCGGATGTTCGCGATGGATTTCAGTAAGGCCTTTGACTCTGTGAGCCATCAACTCCTTGCTGAGAAACTTAAGAGTCTACCACTTAACCCGTATATCATAAACTGGTGGTTAGGTTTTTTGCGAGATAGAAAACAAAGAGTTATTTTCGGGAATCATGTCTGTAATTGGAAAACAGTTAACAAGGGCACAACCCAGGGTAGTGTTTCAGGACCTTATTTGTTCAATATATTTCTTAACGATCTGGAAATTAAATTAGGGAACGAGACACTTGGTTTCAAATACGCTGATGACTGTACGATTATTGCTCCGGTATATTATTATAAAGATCACTCTGTAGACTTAATAAATCAGTTTTTACAGTGGGCAAGCCAAAATAGAATGAATTCAAATTCTACTAAATGTAAAGAGCTTATTATGTATAAAAAAGGTCACACTGCCGAGGCCTACAAAAGTATTTTTGGCATACCTCAGACTAGTACAATAACCATTCTTGGTCTCACGTTTCAGCCGAACTGCAAATTCAGTACTCACCTAAAAGAAAAGTTAGGTAAAGCTAATAAAGGGTTATACGTTATCAGATGCCTCCGCAAGGAAGGATGTAGCCAAGCAGAAGTAGATGTTTTATTTAATTCCATTGTCCTACCTAATATCACTTATGCTCTATCTGTGCATGGGGCCTCTGAGTCAGAGCTAACTATAGCCCAGCAGTTTTTAGATCGTTGTTTTAAACGTAAATACATATCTAAGAAATTAGTGATAGGTGACTTACTTAAAACGCAAGATCACAAAATTTGTCGCAAGGTTTCAACTATCCTGAGCCATCCTCTTAGAGCCTACTTCCCTGAGACCAAGATCACGAGGTATAATTTGAGAAATAAATCCCCTGTCATGCCCGCTATTCGCACAAACCGTTTTAAGAATACATTTTTTAATAGAATTGTTTTTAAGTATAATGTAGCTTTGTGAAAGTGTACTTCCTGTATTAGATGTAACATAAGATATGTAATTTTATCTTTTGAACAATAAAGACACACAGACACACAGACAATGATGAAACATCGAGATAAGCGCGAACGTAGTGGAAGAGCCCGGGATGAAACCAAATTGACCTGGATCAATATGAGATAGCACCACGGGCTTCAGAGCTTTCTCGATAACAAAGCTCTCGGCGATCTTTGACATGGTTGATGTAAGTGAGATTGGCCGT